>NC_081413.1:167822731-168085231 GCF_030272615.1 Cryptomeria japonica
TCCATGAGGATGTCCAAGGAGATTGAAGACTAGAAGAAGAATGAAGAAAATCTTGCCAAATCTCTAAAAGATAGATCTGAAGAATGTATTAGGTTGGCACATGAGAATGATATATTGAGACTAAATTAGTACAATCCTAGAACAATGAGAAAGAGTTGGAAATAATGGTGACAGTCCTAAGAAGTGATCTAGATGTTGCAAATGAATACAAAGACAAGTTCAAGGTTAGTTCTACAAAGCTTGATGAATTATTGAAGAATCAAAGGGATAGTGGAGACACTACAGGTCTTGGATTTGAGCATGGAGAAAGATCTGGTACTGCAAATTGAGATGATATATCTAGTCAGAAGAACAATCAGGAGAATCTACTAGACAAATGGAATCAGAGGTCATTGGTAAGACAACCCCATGCACATAAATTTAATGGTAGATGATTTGTTTGCAATAAGTTTGATCATATGGCAAATCAATGTAGAAATAGAGTCAATCAAAATAATAATTTAGGTATCGGTCAGTATTTCAATTGCAAAAAGTATGGTCATAGGACAACAGATTGTAGAATGAATGTGGAAATAATCAAGGTTACAACAATGTCACTTGTTATACATGCAACAAAGTAGGACACATTGCTAAATTTTGTAGAAGCAAGAACCTACTGGTAGGAAATGAAAAATCCAATGAGAAAGGAAAGAAAAAAGTTTATGATATTCAGAAGGAGCATGGGAAGAAGTGGGTTATGAAGTCTGAGGATCAATTGGTAGAATCAAATACCTGATATGTTTATCCAGTCGATCAAGGTGATCCTGCACCTACTGGAAACTCATCTGGTATCTAAGGCATTTTCCTTAGGGGGAGGCAAATTGATGATAGATCTTGCATTGCCCCCGCTAGTGGTCTGAAAGCCTGTTTCAGACATTGGAGAAGTCAATTTGAAGGTTCACCAATGAAGATTTGTTGGATCTTGGATCTAGTTTGGTTTACTAGTAAGACACTTTATGAGTTATGGTTTTTTCATACATCTACAGTTTAGTATTTTAGAATCTTTGGTATTGAATTGGAAAGTTTGATCCTAGATGTGATGAAGGGATATTTCTTGGTTATTCAAATGAAAGCAAAGCATATAGATGTTATAACAAAAGATTGAAAAGCTTTGTAGATAGTGCTAATGTCAAGATGGATGAGCAATTCAGAGGTCAAATAAGAACTTATGAAGAGAACCAGAAGTGGAAATGATCATAACTGATCTAGTAGTACCTGTACCAGAACAAAATGTTAAACCAGTTACCCCGACAGTATCAGAAAATTCAACAGTAACTAAAGATCATAGCAGAGGAACAGAAAGTTAGAAGACTCCTAGGTATGTAAGGTTGAATCATTCAGAAGATCAGATCATTGGAGATAAGAGAAAAGGAGTGATGACAAGGAGAAGGTTGGCAGCTAATGAGGTATGCTTAATTTCTCAAATTGAACCGACATTAGTAGTTGAAGCATGTAAGGATGAATGTTGGATGCAAGCAATGGAAGAGGAATTGGATTAGATATAAAAGAACAACACATGGAACTAAATGGATTTTTTTAGGAATAAATTGAATGAAGATGGACAAGTTGTGAGGAACAAGGCTAGATTGGTTTGCAAAGGATATTCTCAGAAGGAAGGAATTGATTATGATGAATCTTTTGCTCCGGTAGCAAGGATTTTCATCTGGTGGAAGCTTTCTTTCTTGGAAAGAAACTTGTTTCATGGATCAGCAAGAAATAGTCATGTACTTCTTTATCTACTACTGGAGCTGAGTATGTTGTTGTTGCTACTAGTTGTACACAAGTTCTACGGATGAAGAAAATATTGAAGGATATAAGGGTAGAATGTGATGAACCGGTAGTTATTCATTGTGATAACTCTGTTGCTATTGACATATCAAAGAATCCAATATTTCATTCTAAGACAAAGCACATATCAATCAAGTATAACTTTTGAAGGAAAAGGTAGAAGCAAATGAAGTCAGATTGGTTTATGTGAACACTAAAGAGCAAATTGCAGATATCTTCACTAAACTTTTTCCCAAGGAATCATTTGAGTACTTTAGAGACAGATTGGGGGTCTCTACCCCTCTGGTAGAGATTTAAGTGATGTTGATT
Organism: Cryptomeria japonica; assembly: GCF_030272615.1. NCBI lineage: Eukaryota > Viridiplantae > Streptophyta > Pinopsida > Cupressales > Cupressaceae > Cryptomeria > Cryptomeria japonica. Next base: position 167,824,868 of record NC_081413.1, read on the forward strand.
GGCATCAGTCTAGTATTCATTATCAAAACTATCATTCATTCTAGATTGATGAGTTGGTGCTACTACTCAGGGGGAGTAGTCAATTGTGTGGTTTAGAGGATCTATTGTTTTTCTTTGATGTTTATGTCAGATTTTTGGCATTGATGTCAAAGGGAGAGAGATATACATGTGAAAAATAGAGCTTAATAGAGATATTAGTCAAAGGGGGAGGAACTGAACTTCAAATTAGTTGTATCCCACTAGGGGAGTTTGTTCTATGGATGGTTATTTGGTACAGAGATAATTGGTTCAGAACTTCATTGATATATCATTTCTGGGAGATTGTTCTACGTCTTCCATTGGGGGAGACTTGTTTGGCATTTGGATGTTTTTCACATCTATTGTTGCCATCAATGCCAAAGGGGGAGATTGTTGGCAATTTTGAGGAATTGATTATGTGTTGCATTGATGTTTGTCATTGATGTCAACACTATCTTGTTTAGTTGTCTATCAGTTTCGAGTAGAGTGGTTGGATTGTGATGTTGATCTAAAGACTATCTTCGGTATTCTCCAGTATATTCAGTTTGGTAGAATTGGTTTGGTTTGGTTATTCATGTGATTCAGATGCATGTCACATTCAGTTGGTTCAGGATTTGGTGATCTGGAAGCTATAAAATGTTCTAGTAAGCCTTTTGGTTACCGGTAAGGGTTTTATCGATAGAGCTTTGTTGAAGATCTTTTGATGGATTCAATAAGTGGTGTTGGTGCAACTTCTAGAAGGTTCTCGGGATGCTGATGGTTATCATATTCATGTTCCAGTTGATTGGTGGTGTTGCATTTGGCTTATGGTGACCTATTTTAGGTCTGGAGCTATTCTGTTAGGTTATAGACTGATTTATGTAACATGTTGGTGGATTCTCCCAATGCGTTACCGGTTGGATTTATTGTTTGGTTAATGTTGTTTTGGTCTTAGGCTGACTTGGATTATCATTGGTTTACGAGTTTATGTAATGGATTTATTCTATTATCTTTTAGGTGGCTGACCTAATTGTTTAGGTCCTCGATTCATATAAATATGATGCAAGATCTCTTTTGTAGATTGTGATCATGGGTTATGGGATTATCTGTGCAAATAAAGTTGTAATCATATGCAGAGGATTTGGTCAATCATAGGTGATTGAATTGGGTTTGTGAAAAAGGTTTAAGAGCTCCGGTATTGAGCTTAACCAAAACTATACTCAGGCATAGGAGGTGATATTCTAGTAGTTAAATCTTCTTTCTAGATTGTAGTCCAAATATTTATTGTAGTCAGTGAGGCTCCTTTTGTGATTAGCAGTGCGCTCTAGGTTGTTGGCCTTCCTACATGTGTAGGCCCCTTATATGTAATATTTATTCATATGATCAGTAGATAGATATTGTGGGTCTTCAATCCCACCATGGTTTTTCCTCTTTGAGGTTTTCCATGTATAAATCTCTGTGTTATGGTGTTCATCTTTGTGGTTGCATTATTGCTTATTGCTATTGTATACAGGAAAAGCGGGTTGATGAAACTCAAAATAAGAAAATGTTGTTCCAAAGGGGCTTGTCCACACACCCACAAGACTTCTTGGTGCAAGTTATGGAGCTATGAAGGATAGTTCAACTTCCCAAGGTAGGTTCCATGGTTCTCTATCTCATAAGGTCTCTCAAGCCAATACCTTTTCTCTCAGATCATTGAGCCAAGTGACTTAGGGATGACGAATGCAAGAATGAGGGATGCTTTAGATTGATTTTAACATGAAAGCATCCTATTTATGCATGATTCTACAAATGAGCTAAACTAGATTATAAGATGACAAGGTTAGTAGCAATACTATCCTAACATGATATATTAGTTATATGATTTAAGCTAATGATAATAGAAATTATCTAAAATGCTTATTAGATTAATATCTATTACAAAGAGAGGCTAGATCTATTGATAAAATTGAGCATAAATGAGATACTAAAAGCTTGGATTCCTTAAAATGGAGGAATGAGAGCTCTATTTATAGGGAAAATAGGACAATGGATTGTCAAGATTGGATGAGTTAATCAAGGGTCAGGATTGAAAGTTATCAATCCATGTTTACAATTTCCACCAATGAAATGGTGACAATTGTCAACATAAGACTACTTGAGAGGAGAGGTAAGAAGCATTAAATGCTTGAGAAGACCTCATGGTTACCTTAGAAGGTAAGAGTTAAGGTTAGGTTAGGGTTATCCAATGGATAAAGCTCTTACCCAAGGGGTAAACTCTTGTGCAAAGGTTAAAGGGATAACCATGGTCAAAACAATGAATGCTTGATGAGACCCTTGGGTTAGAAGAAGGTTAAGTTAGGAAAAAAGTCTCTAACCATGCCACTAAGTGTTAGTTAACCATTAATGGTTTGAAGAATTTGGGGACAAATTTGTCTCTAACCATGCCACTAAGGGTTAGTTAACCATTAATGGTTTGAAGACTTTGGGGACAAATTTGTAAGTCCTTCCAAATTTGGGGGTATTTAACAAGTTAGCTTGTTGAAGGCATAAAGGCTTTAATGTCTTTTGAAGACTTTACTCCAAATTTGAGAAGTGACCTCCTCAAATTTAGGGAAAGGGGATAATTGATGGGTTTAGGTTAATTGATTAGGTTTAGATGGATTCTAGATGAATTTAGGAAGAGGATTAGGATGCAAGTGGGAGATGTAGGAAAATGCAAGTGGATGAGGGATAATAGGATTAATTAAAATAAATTTCTTTATTTCAATGTGGTTGCAAATTGGGTATTAAATAAATTAGATTTATTTAATTGGGATGAACTATTTAATTAAATGTAAATTTAATTAAAAAGTAAAGAGAAAGAATTTAATTAAATAAAATGATTTATTCAATTAAATGATAAAAAGGGCTTAAGTGAATTTAAATAAATAAATTGAATAATTTATTTAATTAAATAGAAGAATGTGGGTGATTTAATTAAATTAGATTTAACTAAATAGAGGAATGAGAATAAAATGAACATTAAATATTCATTTAGGAATATGGTCATTTTTATACGTCTACATTTTGCCCCTCTTTGAAGTGACATGTGTGCACATGTTGATTCAAAGAAAATGATTTGTCGTTATGATTTGGTTATGATCAGTGTGATGTCATGTTAAGATGTTCATGTCATGCCCCAGATTTGATAAATGATGCCCCAGATTTGATAAATGATGTTGATAATGCCCCCTCAGGAGATGAATCAAAAATTTGAAAATTTGATTTGTTTTGATAAATTTGATTGCATTTTAAATTTTTGTCTATGTTGAATGCGATAAGTTGATTCATCTCTTGATAATGATGTTTATGAGGGTTAGAAATGAGACCACGAGAAATTTACATGCTTGTCCTCGCAACCCTGATTTTCATTTACCCTATAAAAAGGTAAAAAGTGATTTATTTTGTCTCATTTGTGCTTGTTGACTTTGGAGAAAGTGACACTTGTAGAAAAAGACAAAATGTCGATTCCTTTTGCTTCTCATCAATTCGAGTGTGTTCAGAGGTATCAGAGGCCCGCCACATATGGACCACTGGTAAGTCATCATTTCTGACCCCTTTTTTATTTTAGTTTTGTCATTTTTAGGCATGTTTTTGAATTTTTTCATGTGGATTTAACGGTTTAGCATGGCGGGTAAAAACCATAGTGCATATGATAAGTTGTGTAGCGCATAGCGTTTAATGAAGTAGGGTAGCATCCAAGTAGATTAGGATAGCACAGGGGTGGGTTAGGTTAGTGCATCAGGGGCATAGGGTAGCGCACAGGGGAAAAAGGGTAGCGCGTAGGAAAGACCTAGCGCATAGGGTTAGCAAGGGCTCACATGGGTAGAGTAGGATAGTGTGTAGGCATGACCTAGCACATAGGGTTAGGTTCATAGTGCAGGGACCAAGTAGGATAGTGCATAGCTTAGAAGTGGTGTAGAGGGTAGTTTAGGTGGCGCGTTGATAGGACAAGGTAGCGCATAGGTGCAGGCTAGCGCGTGGATAAAACTGTTTAGCGCATGAGGGGAAAATTTTGGGTAAAATAGGATTTTGGATGAAGAAAAATAGGTAGGTTTTTGCCAGTTTTGTCAAGATGGGTGCAAATTTTAGTCTGTGTGTTTGTTGTCATTGTTTTGATAAGTTGTCCAATATGAGTTCCGATATGGTTTTTGGATAGATAACTTGATTTGATTTGCAATGTTTCAAGTTGATGTTGATCTGATGTTGATTTGATATGATGTGGATTTTGATATGGATGTGTTGATATGAACTTGATTTGATATGCATTGTTTTAAGTTGATATATATGTGGAACTTGAGTTGTTTTACAAGTTGATATGATTGTGGAACTTGAGTTGTTTTACAAGTCGATGTGATTGTGAAACTTGAGTTGTGTTACAAGCTGATATGAATGTGGAACTTGAGTTGTGCTACAAGTTGATGTGATTGTGAAACTTGAGTTGTTTTACAAGTTGATATGATTTGATATGGAAATGGATTTGATATGATGTGGAACTTGACTAGATTTTCAATGTTTCACGTTGATATGAATTAAATTTGGATATGAATTGATTTGATGAGGAAACTGATATTGGACTTGTTTTGTTTGTGACAGGAGCGCATTGGGGTTGTTCAGTCACAAGAGCAATTTCTGAGACCGTGGCCATTGATACCATGATTGACACAGGCTGACAAGGATATCATTGATAGGTGTGGCCTATCCTCTTTGTTAGAGATGCCCCAGTTTATCATTAACTGAGGTTTATTGATACTGTTGGCCAAGAGGTGGCATAATGATACCAACACCTTCCATTTGGAAACAGGTGAGATCACAGTGACACCTGAGGATTGCTACCAGATTCTGCGGATTCTTGTGGTAGGTGCACTTTTACCGTATCAGCAGACGGAGGAGGGCAGGACAAAGGCTCTTCACCGGATTTTACAGGATGATACGGTTTGTGGATATGAGATCCCCTGGTAGGAGTTCATTGATTTGGATTATGCTGGTAGGATTCATAGGTGGTTTCTTATGTCCTGATCATAGGTCAAAGGGACTGGTAGTAGGATGGGGGTTGGTCCTGGAGGACATGGTGATACAGGGTCATCGATTTGCATGGGGGTCGGCTATGCTAGCCCACTTATACAGGGATCTGCATTAGGTGGTTTACTTGGGGTATAGCAGTCTATCCGATGGAGTGACACTGCTATAGGTATGGGTGTGGGAGCATATTCCCACAGCCAGGCCACTTGCGAACAAAGTTAGGCCTGCTGGGTGCGCATATGCATATGGATATAGAGGAGTAGTTGTCCAGCGTAAGCTGGGCAAACTAGAGCATTAGAGGAGAGTACTAGATGATATTGATATGGTCATTTGGAGACTATACATGGAGTGTGAGGTATGGGCAGAGGATGGGATGGAGATGCCCTATGTCTGCATGTCCTGATTTTTGATAGGGCGTATGCCCTTTGTGATTGAGAGATTCCTGCATAGTCGGGTGTTGCGGCAGTATGGTTGTCAGCATGGGATTCCACAAGGAGCATGCTTGTATGCTCGATGGAGACATGATATACCAGAGCAGGGACCCACTATTGATAGCGTGATGGTGGTTGAGGAGTTCTTTCACCTAGCTGGCTAGATATGGGACTATTCCTATGGGGTAGTGGACGCAAGGATGACAAAGGAGTTCACCACATTGTTTGTGGTGCATGCTATGGCTAGGATATCAGATCCAGTGAAGATGATTCCCGCTTTTGGTGATGATAAGGATGAGCAGCCCAAGAGGCTAGGAAGACGGGGAGAGGATGGAGAGGAGTTGGATGAGGGAGGTGGGGATGGTGGAGGTGATGATGGTGGAGATGGTAGAGGAGGTGGCCGAGGTCGATGAGGGGATAGAGGGAGAGGAGATCGGGGGAGGAGAGGAGATAGAGGTGGAGATGGTGGTGAAAGAGGGATTTGGGTGGAGAGAGAAGTGCAGTGAGCTATGGTGGATAGAGGGAGAGGAGGTTTGGCTATCGGAGCTGGGGGTGAGGAGCAGGTGGGAGAGGTGATAGCAGTAGTAGGAGGGACTGACAAGTTTAGACAGTTAGCTTAGAGGAGGAGGTCAGATGTGTTACCCCCACTAGCACCGAGGATAGGGGGAGGGATAGGGGGTACCACTTCATAGGTACCCATCCAGATGCGAATTTAGATGCACCGAGAGGATGCCTAGATTAGGTCATTGTAGTTATTAGTGTAGCACCTGCAGACATAGCTACTAGTGCATCAACGACAGATTACATAGCTGGCCACTAAGCAGGATATAGTTTTGGAGCTGTTGGATTGAGCTGAGGCTCGAGCAGAGGCTTTGGAGAGAGTGGCGGTGGGTGGATCGATGAGAGATACCCTAAGAGAGGTGTCTCTGAGAGCCAAGGAGGTGGAGTACTACCGGAGGCATTAGGAGGATGCGGTGCCCAAGGAGCACTGAGTTCCGAGTTTTACAGCTTCAAGATCTAGTCGATCTAGGGAGACTGGGTCAAGGACATAGAGAAGAGGCGTGATAGGGCCTACTAGACGGGATCCACCTAGAGATCTAGGTGCTGGGACATCTGCTATGAGACCGTCACCCTCAGGAGATAGTCATACCTGAGAGACATTGTCTCTATTGTATTTTGATCATTTTGTTGTATTGGCACAGACATGACATATTTTGTAGATTGAACATTTTTGAGATATATAGGAATGCAATATAGCTAGAATATGTTTGTACAGGAGATCAAACTGCAGATATTTTGACCAAACCTCTTTCTAGAGTGAAGGTTGATCACTTCAGAAAAGGTTTAGGTATGATAGAAAGGTAATTTGGTTTGTAATCTATATTTGCATACCTATACGATGTTTAATGTGTAAACCTCTTTGTCATGATAGGTCTATTTTTAGATTCTATCCCCTGGGTTCATATCTAAGAGGTGATGATCTCTCAAGATAGTGAACACTTGTATGGGGACATTATAAGGTGATGATTTTATAATGTCCAAACCAATTATCATGTTGGATCTCTAGTGGATCATGGATGAAGCCATGATTGTGTTATGGTAAAACATTCATATGAAGTGTTAGTGCACTTACCATAACTTGGATAAAGGTGAGAATTGAATATTTTCTCATATGATTATCCTTAAGTATTACGTGCTTAGGTAATACTGGTATCACGTGCTGAGGTGATATCCTATCATCACAAGACTAATGTGATAGACATTTTGTATCACGTGATTAGGTGATACTTCATAGCTTGTGAGTAGATGATATGATCCCCTAGAAAATTAAAATATGTAAAAGAATGCTAACTATCAGTTGAATTATGATGCTTGTTACACTACTCTTATTTATCTTACCTAGCTAAGAGGGAGTGTTAATGTATAGATAGCTTCGGTAAGATAAATGATTGAATGAGAGATAAATGAAGGCTCTCATTCAATCATTTATCATATCAATTATTAAAATGAATAAACTCAAGCATTGAATTGATAAACATTCCTTTTATATTAACTATTCATTATCATAGTATTCCAAATTTGATAATCTATTCGTATTCACCGATTGACAAATCAAATTAACCTTTGCAAATATGACTTAATGATTATCGGTTAGACTATCGATTGATATCAATATTAGTCTATGTTTGCACCAATTAAATATCGGGTGATATATTAAACTCTCACTGATTATATCGGGTGTTAAGGATAGTGATAATATAACCATGCACCATTTGGCATACATCGATTATATCAGGTGTTAAGATAGTGTTAATATAACCATCTACCATTTGGAATACACCGATAATTATCGAGTGTTTGAATATGCACCGATTGGTAAAATAAAATGACATGCACCATTATAGTGAGGGGGCATGATCAAGTGATGTCTTGATCGGCCATGTCCAACAGACATGGTCGGTCAAGGCATCGCTTGACCGTACCCAACCCACTATATATGTCAAATGAAATATGTGAGAATGGACATTGAAATTTATAAATGGTCCTCCTCTCCTGCCACGTAAAAGAAGACAATCATATTTATATAACAATTCAGTATTAGAGAAAACAATATATTAAAGTAGAATATAACTTGCATATTGAATGTAAATTGAACATCATTTACACATGTGATGTGTTATGGATGATTCTTTCTATATGATTTTGATGTTTTTATGATGATGATGCAATGCTTAGATGTATGTGATTTGATATGTGATGACGATGATGTGTTAATGCATGATTTTATGAGAGGTATCTTGAAAATGAGATGTATGATATGATATGCTATGAGATGTATCTTGAAAATGAGATGTATGATGTGATATGCTATGCAATGTATCTTGAAAATGAGATGTATGATGTGATATGCTGTGAGATGTATCATGAAAATGAGATGTATGATATGATATGCTGTGAGATGTATCGTGAAAATGAGATGTATGATATGATATGTTGTGAGATGTATCTTGAAAATGAGATGTATGATATGATATGTTGTGAGATGATATGCAACTAATTGTAAAATGATATGCAACTAATTGTAAAATGATATGTAGCTATTTTGAGCATCTTCATTCTTCTGTTTGTCATCCCTGTATAGTCACCTATTTTTGCTTTCTTTGTAGGTATCATCATTGAGCATTGATTTGTTGGGATATGTTGAAAATTTATACAAGCATAATGGTATAATTGAACCATAATGACCTGAGAAAAAATTACATGATTTTTGATTTTGCAAGATACCACAAGCGTCAAGGTATAATTGAACCAAGATGACCTGAGTGTGAATTGTGTATAAACAGACAAGATTAAACCATTTGTATGCGCAAAGTGGAATCATGTCTTCAGTGGTATGCTGTGAATCATGTCTCGAGACAAGCATTTGTACAGTACAAGTGATTGCCTTACAGGTAGAAAACTAAAAAAATATTGGAGTCCCCGTGACTTTCTCTAGCTTGATGCATCGTTGAGAAAATGTAGAGGATCCAATAGTTCAAAAAGTTCAAGTGCAAAATAGTCAAAACTTCATGCAAGATGCAAACATTTGATACTTCAGAAAATCATCCATCATATTTTGTGAATCCTTTTAAGTGATCAATGTTGATTTTTGTGATTATTGATATGATTGATGACTAGTTGTGAATCTTCGTAGACTTTTAATTCTATGATTCTCCATTCCACGACCATTTTGATGCCTATAACCAGTGCCTCATATTCAGCAATGTTATTTGTGCATGGAAACATGAGCCTATAAGATCTTGGTATGGGGTGCCCATCAGGAGTGATGAACAGAATGCCAACACCTGAGCCATGTTGAGTATAGGATCCATCAAAGTATAGGGTCCATTGTTTGGTGGAAATAGCAAGAACATCCCTATCCAGAAATTCGATCTCCATTGGTTATTTTCCCAATAGCGGTGCTTCAGCTAGTTGATCTGCAATTGTTTGTCCCTTGATAGCTTGTCGCTCTATGTAGTGGATATAAAATTCACTGAGAATCATGACCCATTTAGCCAATCTGCCTGGAAGAGCTACTTTGCTGAGCAAATATTTGAGAGGATCAATTTTTGCGACTAGCTTAATTGTGTGAGCTAGCATGTAATGCCAGAACTTTTGAGAAGTAAATACCACTGTTAGACAAGCCTTCTCAATGAATGTATAGTTGAGTTCATATCCGTTTAATGTCCTACTGATGTAATAGATAGCTCATTCCTTGCCTTGTTGATCTTCTTGTGCTTATAATAATGCCCCTAGTGATATATCTGTTGTTGAAATGTACAGAATGAGTGGCTTCCCTACTATTGGTGGTACTAGAACTGGTGGGTTCATTAGATATTGCTTGATTTAATAGAATGATTCTACACATTTGGCTTCCCATCTAAATGGTACATTTTTATGTAGCAAATGATTGAATGGTAGACTTTTATCTGCTAGTTGAGCGATGAATCACTTGATTGACTTTTATCTGCTAGTTGAGCAATGTTCTTTGGTGGTGGCATCTCCATTATGGCTTGTACCTTTGTTGGATCCACTTCAATGCCCTTTGCTGAAACTATGTAGCCTAGTAATTTGCCTAATGTTACCCCGAAGACACACTTCTTAGGGTTGATCCTGACTTGGAATTTCTCCAATCTATCAAAAATCTTTTCTAAGATGCTTAGATGTTCTACCCAGGTAAACGATTTAGCTAGTAAATCATCCACATAGTCCTCCATGAAGGTACGCATCATGTCATGAAATATTATTGTCATTGCTCGTTGATAAGTTGCCCCAACATTCTTTAAGCCAAATGGCATGACATTCCAACAATGCATTCCCCAAGGACAGGTAAACATTGTTCTATCTTGATCCTCTGGGGATATCTTGATTTGATTATAGCCCGAAAAACTATCCATTAGTGATAGCATTGCATGGCCTATTGTGAGGTCTACAATTGTGTTGATACTGGGAAAAGGAAAGTCATCCTTTGGACAAGCTTTGTTGACATCTCTAAAATTAGTGCATAGCCTGATACTACCATCTGGTTTAGATACTAGTAAGATGTTGGAAATCCATTCAAAATAGTCAATAGGTCAAATAAATCTGATGTATAATAGTTTCTTCAGCTCAACTTTGACCATGAGTGCTACATGTGGATTCATCTTTCTCAGTTTTTGCTTGACTGGCTTAGCTCCTAGAGCAATGGATAAGTGATGCATGATTAACTGTGGATCAATCCTAGGCATATTTGCATATGACCAAGAAAATTTGATTTGATTTTCTTTGAAAAATTGGATAAACTCTGATGTTTCTTCCTCTGCCAAAGATTCTGCAAGGTGTATGTTTTTGGCTGCTCCTGTTATACCAATGTTGATTGATTGAGTGGGCTCAATCAATATGGGTGATCGCTCCTGATAATATTCAGGAAGAGTGTCAAGTCTCCCATCTTTAGGTGCCTTAAAAAGGTTTTCAGCCTTAGATGCGTCCTTTATTTTTACTTTTTTACGATCTATTGCTGCCATTGAATGGTTTTCAGCAGTAGATCCTTTATTTTGTTCATTTTTGCGACTGAGAGACTTGGCACTCCCCTGATTGTAGATTTCGTTACTTTGTTCACTGGTAGAGTTTGTTTCTGGGTTAACGGTACACAAGTAATGGATAATGGATTCATCATTCAAGAAAATTGTTATGTCATGATTTTCAGGTTCATCCCAGTCTATGAGGTCAAGAAAGATAAGTGGTAAAGAATCACTGGGTGGATCAAGTTCCGCTGCTATAAGTGTCAGGATAGAAGTATCATCGTGGTTGGTCAGGATATTAAATAAGTTAAGGATTTCATTGAGTTGTTTGATGGTATCATCTTCTGTGTAAACTTGCTTGTAATGTCGTTGCTCATTTTCTTTGGCATCATAGATATTCTATGGACCAAATTCAAGTAGTCTAGGTTCTGTGTCATGTTCTTCGTGAGAGATGGGTGTATGATTGTCATTTGTAGCAATATCTTCAGTAACATTAGAATAGCTGCCCCATTCATAGTCATTTGAATCAGTCTCAGAGGTATTATCCCAGATTTTGGTAGTGCTGTGGATAGGTATGTTGTAGGGTGAAAATAAGTCTTTGATGATTGATACAAGTCTGATAGTTTTCTTTGATTTTGTGTCAGATCCCGCTTCCACTCTTTGCATTTGTTCATATACTATCTTTCCTCGGGGAGGAATGATGTTATCAAGAGGTGATTCCTCTTTGTCAGACACTAGTTCTTGAACATGATGTACTTCAACAGTAGATGCTTCCTTCTTTTGATTGATGGGCTTCCCTTGATGTTGCTTTCTTTCTTGATATTCTCATTCTTTACGTATTGTCTCTATGATTCAAATAGTGCTTCCTGCCATGAGTCCTCCTTGTATTTCTTCTTTTCCTTCCACTGAGGTTTTTGGTATTTGCTTGGTGTCTTCCTGGGTGGTAGAGTGTGTTCATAACCCAATCCTTTTTTGTCTTTACTGAATTTTGAAGGAGGATCTAATGGTTCTGTGACACCTTCCTAACACTTGCCAATAGGTCCTTTGCCATTGTATCCCATTTGTTGCATGATTAAGTAGCCCTTTCCATATAGGTGTGTTGGTATAGCTACCTCCATAGTAGCCACTCTGTCTTCTTTCTCATCCTTGTATAGCCAACTAAGGATATCTTTTTCCTCTGATTCACGTGCTAGAGTGCCTAGCTGGATAAATTTGCCATCAAACTTGATGATGGGCTGTGTTGCTTGATGTGTTGATGTTGTAGGTAATCCATGAGATTTAGGTGATGCTGGTAAGTTGGATAAACACAAAGGTTTCAAAGAGTATTCTCCCATGCCTTGCTCTTTGATTTTCATTTTCTACTTGAAAGCCATAGATAGCAATTTAGACTTTTCTTGTTGAATAGTTGGTACTGAGGAACTTTGTTTTTCTCTATTATGTGGAACCAAGCTATCTTGGGCTGCCCCCATAGCATTAAAATGTTGAAATGGGTTATGATCTATTGATATAGAAATCTCATGTCCATTGTAGGGGAACTTAACACATTGGTGATAAGTAGAAGATATTGCTTGCATTTCATGTATCCAAGGTCGACCCAATAAGATATTATATGTGATATCTATGTCTAAGACTTGGCACATAGTGTCTTTTTGTATTGGTCCTACTTGAATTGGTAACATTTCTATTCCTTTGGATGATCTTTCTTCATCATTATATGCTTTGATAGTGATCTTTTTGCGTGGATCAATAGATTGCTCAGAGAAGCCTAATGCATGGATAAGTTTCAAGGTACAGATATTGAGTCCATCTCCTCCATCTATTAATACTCTTTTTACTCGATGCTTGTAGACCAAGACTTCAATGTGGAGTGGAGTATTGTATGGATGGATCAATGCGATATTATCATGCTCAAAAAAGGTAAGCTTATGAGGCCCTATCATATGAGCCACCATGGCTTTGAATTTGTTAGCATCCAGATCTTGAGGTACATTGGTTTCCAATAGAGCTTGTTCTAAGTTGTCTTTGTGTTTTGGAGAAAGTTTTAGCAACTCCAGTATAGATATTTGAGCAAGAGTTTTGTGCAGTTGACTGAATAGATCATATTGAATTTTGGGTATGGTGTTTGTTGTTGGCGTATGCCCCTTCAAGACATATTTTTTAGCTCTGGTTGTTACATTGATGGATTCATGTTCACGCTTGTCTTTGATTGTGATGATGTTTACTTGATTGTCCTCAGCCGATATATGATTGATGGTGTTATTGTATAGGTGATTGATACAAGATCCACATGTATCATTTAAGGTTGAATCTCCATCCTTGTTGTAGTTTGGAAGAGGATTCTTAAAGGATCCATGGTCACTGTTTGTCTTGAGACCATCGACTGTTAAATCACCTCTATCAATTATGTCTTGAACAATGTTTTTGAATCTCATGCAATCATTTATTTGATGACCTTTGTTGTGATGAAAATCAAAAAAGTGTGAGTCATTCCACCAGGGTGGTTTGATTTGTGGTTCAAAGTTGTTGATCACTAGTAACGAGATAATTTTGTTTGCCAGGAGTTCTCTGAATGCTGACTCCAATGATTGCCCTAGTGGTGTGTAAATGCATTTTGGAATTTGTTGGTGTTACCTCATGAATTTGTATTAGGTCCTCGATTGGTGTTATTGCTTTGGGCATTGCTTGTGTTGTTTGTGTTGAGATGATCTTGATTGGTAGTCAGAGCATAAGTGTTAGCACCTTTTGGATTCTTTGTAGTTTGAGGATTTCCTAATAAATCTAATACTAGTTGTTTGGACTTCGTATCATTAGGATCATTTCCTCCTTCGATTTCAGTGTTTTTTTTTGGGTCCAGAACCTGGATTTGTCTAAGTTGTTGTTGTTTTGGTTGTTGTAGTTGGATGAATTTTTTCCTTCTTTGAAGAATTTCAATGTTCCTTTCTTGACACATGCCTCTTCTACTTGGATGCCATTCTCAATCAATTTAGCAAAAGATGGTATGCATTGGAGTTTGAGTCTGTAACTCATCTCGCTATTTAAATTGTCGATGAAAATTTCCATCTTTTCCTTCTCAGGCACATCTCAAGGATATCTTTAGACCATCTAATAGGGAGATGCTAAGAAAGTGCTCAAAAGGCCAATTTGCTCAAGTAGTTCAATTTTTTACCCAAACACTTGTTGAGTCTGTTGTATGTGTTTACACAATAATTCTTTTGGATATAGTGCCAAGTACTTCATGGTTCAATTGCCTAATAAACTCCCTTTTAGGTGATGGCTCACACCCATGCTCATTCTACTCAAATTACTCACTCCACCCAACTACTCATTCTCAATCCTTGCTCTTGGAATTCATTTTGTTGTTTCTAATGCACATTAGCAACTCTAACATGTTCATGTAGGAACAACAAGGTCTTCTTCAAGGTTTTGGCAATCAAACTTTATTTATGGTTTAGAACCCTTAACTTACTCATATTCACCAACTAAGGTCAAAAAACCCCAAATGAAACCGCACACTGCCCAAGGCTCCAAATAACACTTGTTTGACTATTTGTTAATGTTCTTACAAAGTTTCATAAGCCCAAAACTTCTCCTTGTAATTGGGTCTAAGCATTTTGTCAAAAACTGTCAATTGTGTGTTATGCAACCCCAAAAGGCTACTAGCCCGTGGAGGCCTAATTGGCACTTTTTTGCTTATAACACCCAACGATGGTCTCTTCCACCTTGGGATTTGATTTGGATGTCCATACAAATGCCAAAGCTAAAGGATTTTTGTGGTTTAGGTCTTTAACAGGGTTATTTTGATGTTGTCCACCATTATAGGCATAAATGTAGGGTTTGGTAGGGTTTAGGCCAAAGAACATAGAAAAGACTTCCCAACTCCACAAACCAAACCTTCAAACTAAATTAGGAATTCTGCCACACCAAACAATGCCTTCCTTTGTTATTTCCCCACAATCATTAAACCAAACAAGTGGCATACAACTAAAAAAACAAGAATTAGGACTGTCATATACCCTGTCACAGTCAACTCACTGTTAGGACAACATTTTCAAGGATCAATACTTCTCACCAAACACTTCATGAGTGTGACAACATCAAAAATTCATTAAAGACTCTGTAGCCATGCTTTTGAAGAGTTTCCAAAACTTGAAGGGTGCTTGAAAGACTTGGTACATTCAACACCAAAACAATTCATAAAAATTAGTGAACTCACTATTTTGTTTGCAAATTGAAAATGCCTAATAAGTACAAACTGCTCAAATACACCAAGGTGACTCTCAACTCCCTTGGGAACATAACCATACCTCTACCACACTCATTTTGCTCATTCCCATTGTTTTTGGGTGCAAATTTTGAGTTTTAACCATGAACTAGCCGAGTTGCTCCAACTTGCCTAGTTCTCACTCAAATGCATCTTCAAAACACTTCTCTGGCAAAAAATGAAATATAAGTACACTATATACAAACAAATCAACTTGGAAAAATCCATTGGAGGGATCCCAGACCTAGATCAACCAAGTTGATGCATTTTAGAACCCCAAAATCCTTGTCAGGACAACAACTACACAAAAAGGAAACTATTTTACACAACCACCTTGCAAATGAAAAACAGACTGTTATTCAAAAGGAAGGAAAAACAAGGTAAAAACCAGATTTTTGTTCTTTTCTCATTAGAAAATCTTTGTCATTACATTTTCCAACCTTGTACAGGGAAAAGGAAGGTATTTTTATAGTGTTACACAGTATTTATCAAGCCTAGTACGGACAGGAGGTTTTCCCAACTACATTTTGCAAGAAAAAACCCCAAAATGACAACTTTGACAACTTTCCTTGCTCAATGAGGCATTTTTGACAATCTAACCTTGTCAACTTGTCTAAACAACTTAGACGTGCTTAGAAACACCTAACAAACATGTTTCAATGCTTTTGGAGGCATTAGAAGACCTTTTTGGCAATTTTGCACATTTTTACCAAAAATTGTCAACTCAAAGCCTAAAAGGCAAAACTTGGTCTCTAGAGCCCAAAATGAGATCAAAACCACTAAAAATGACACAAAACAACCTAAAAAAACATTAACAACCTAACACAAGACATTACAAACATAAAAGCATTAAATACTAAAAAATGGGAGTTTTATTCAACTAGGTGCTCCTGCACCATACTCCCCCTAAGACAAAGAAGTCATGTGACTCCTTGAGGTAGAAAAGAGGAAGGTATGCCAACTTTCTAAAAGTCAACTTTAGTTATCCATGTAGCCTCTAAGATAGGTTGATCCTTCCATTTGATTAAATGCTCCATGTAGGTGTGATTCCTTGTCTTTTTGAGAATCCTGGAGTCTAGAACCTATTCTGCTTGGGGAAAAGAAAGAGAAGGGAGAGATAGATCAGGAAGGGATTTGGAAACATCCGAAACTCTTTGAATCTCCTTAGGTGGCTTCCCTTTGAAATAAATCAGATCTGCAACATTAAAAATGGGTGACAAAGAAACATTAGTAGGCAAATCAACTTTGTAAGCATTAGACCCATACTTAGCCAAGATCTTGCAATGGCTTATCCTCCTCATCTGAAGTTTGCTTGGAACTCCATTTTTTAGCCTTGCCTTGTTCAAATCAATCATCACATAATCACCTATGGAAAATTGAACATCTCTCTTTGTAGCATCCACTCTTGCCTTGACTTTTTGAGAGGTATCTTAGGGAGCTTGTCTCACTTGCTCATGAACCTCCTTCATGGACTGAGCCATGTCATCTATTGTTCCACTCTTATGCTGCAAGTTAGTGATATCCCTCAACTCCATTATACCCCTTGGATGCATACCATAAACAACTTTAAATGGACTTTTACCTGTAGACTGGTTAACACTGTCATTGTAGGCATATTTTGCTTGATGAATGAGCTGATCCCAACTATTGCCCATATTCCTTTGTCAAGCACCTAAGCATGTTTCCAAGAGACTTGTTCACAACTTTGGTTTGGCCATCAGTTTGTGGATGATAAGCTGAACCAAAAGAGAGATTAGTACCCAATCTTTTCCACAGTGTTTTCCAGAAATGACCAAGAAACTTAACATCCCTATCTAAAACAATGCTAGTAGGCAAACCATGAATTCTAACAACTTCTTTGAAAAACAAATAGGCAATATGACTTGCATCATGTGTTGTCTTACAAGGAATGAAGTGAGCCATTTTGTTGAATCTGTCAACTACTACAAAGATGCTATCAAATCCTTCTTGAGTTCTAGGTAATCCTACCACAAAATCCATACTAATGCAATCCCAAGGCCTATGTGGAATGGGAAGAGGCTGATATAAACCAACATTAGAGGAATTACGTTTGGCTTTCTGACATACCAAGCACTGCTCAACATACCTCCTAATGTTTTTCTGCATCTTAGGCCAATAATAGAACCTTTGAACCAACTCTAAGGTCTTATTGAGACTGAAATGTCTACTTAAGCACCCATTGTGCTTCTCTTGAATGAGGTTCTCTCTCATAGAACCTTTTGGAACACACAACTGTCCACCCCTAGAGAACAAACCATCTTGCAAAGTGAAATCAGCATATGCACCATGGGAATTATTCTCAAAAACTTGACAAACTTTGTAAGCTTTGGCAAAATCATCATCAGTAGGATACATGTCTTTGAAACTATCAATACCAATGCTTTGAACTTGAATCTCATGAATAGTTAACAATCTTCTACTCAAAGCATCTACTACTTTATTCAACTGACCCTTCTTATGCTTAAGAGTAAAAGTATAAGCTTGCAAGTATTCTACCCATTTAACATGCCTATGATTCAGTTTATCCTGTGAGTTCAAGAAACTTAGTGCCTGATTGTCTGTGTATACAACAAACTCCTTAGGAAGAAGATAGTGTCTCCATTTCCTAAGTGGTTGTACTAATGCATAGAGTTATAAATCATAGGAAGAGTACTTTTTCTTTGCATCATTCAACTTCTCACTAAAGAATGTAATTGGTCTATTTTCTTGACTTAAATCAGCTCCTACAACAATATTACTAGCATCACATTCAATAGTAAAAAGTTTGTCAAAACTAGGTAAAATGAGCATTGGTTGAGTAGCTACTTTAGTTTTCAATAATTCAAACCCCTTATTGGCTGCACTTGTCCACTGAAACTGCATCTTTACACCCCCTTTTATGGTGTCTAACATTGGAGCACAAATCTCACTAAATCCCCTGATGAACAATTTGTAGAATTGTGCCAAACCATGGAAGCTTCTGACATCACTGGATGTCCTAGGAGTTGGCCAACTGGTTATTGCTGCAACTTTAGATTGATCCATTTTCAGATTGCCTCCTGATACAACAAAACCAAGATAGACCAATTCTTGCTTCATAAAATCACATTTTTCAAGATTAATGGTTAACTGTTCATCAAATAACTATTTCAAAACATTAACTAAATGTTGTAAGTGCTCTTCCTTAGTCTTGTTGAAAATAATAATATCATCTAAATACACTACAACAAATTTGCCAATGAAATCATGTAAAACTTCATTCATAAGTCTCATGAATGTGCTGGGAGCATTAGAGAGTCCAAAAGGCATGACAAGCCACTCATAGAGACCCTCATTTGTTTTGAAAGTTGTCTTCCACTCATCCCCCTCTTTGATTCTTATATGATGGTAACCACTCTTCAAATCAATCTTACTGAAATACTGTGCACCCCCCAAACAATCCATCAAATCCTCTATCCTGGGTATGGGAAATCTATATCTGATGGTGATCTTGTTGATGGCTCTAGAGTCCGTACAAAGTCTCCATGTTTTACCCTTCTTAGGTGCCAACACTGTAGGTACTGCACAAGGACTAATGCTTTTCCTATTCAGCCCTTGGTCTAAGAGTTCTTGTATTTGTCTTGCTACCTCTTTGTTTTGTCCAGGGGTCATCTTATAGGCTGCCTTATTGGGCAAATAGACTCCAGGTATGAAGTCAATTTGATGGCTAATGGCTCTAGGAGGTGGTAAGGCTGTAGGTGTACCATCACTGATTATTTGTTTGAAGATATCAAGGATTTGTTGCACCTCATATGGTATCTCAACTTTCTTTTCTACCTTTTCTTCCTTGGGTTTCACTATGAGTGCAAATCCCACTCCTTCACCCTCTTTCTAGTGTTTTTATGAACTCTTTCTCATTCACTAACAAGATGTTAGGTACTTTGTTGTTGCTCTCTCCTTCTTCAATGAGGGATTGAATCTGATAGGTTTCTCCATCTTTCTAAAATGAATAGGAGTTTTTTTCCCCATCATGGTGTGTTTTTCTATCAAACTGCCACGGTCTACCCAATAGTAGTGTAGCGTCATAAATTGTACACACTTCCTAGGGTGGTACAATTTCACACCTATTTTAGCACCTGCCTTGGCGCATTTTGCATTTTGCATTGCATTTCCCCTTTAGCACTTAATTAATTAAATTAATTAGGTCTAAGGTTCTATTTCATCATCTTCCATATCATAAAGTTGGGCCCTTTTCATTAAAGTGTGCCCCTTTCATTTTATTCCTCCAATACATCATTTAATCAAAAACCCTAATTAGGTCCTATTTTGAACTTGGAGGCTTGATTTGGGGGTCAAAACATCTCAAAATCACTTGTAACTTTGGGATTCTCTCTAAAATCATCATATCCGACGACCCTGAAAATTTGGTGAAAAGTTGTCGGGACCATGGCGCCCAGAGTGCACACGGTCCCAGACATTTTTCCCGAAATTTTAGGAGCACGATCCAATCATAAAATAAAGCTTAACCCCAAGAAATTTCCAGGAGATTCAATCTCTAGGTCAGCCAAAAGTTGAAATTAAGACCTAGGGTTTCATACATAAGAGCTCTCTTTCTTCATTTGAAAGGATCAGGAATTTTTGGTTTCAAGGGCCTTCTATGCAGCGAAAGAGAAGATCTTTGAAGACTTAAACAACATTAAATATCCATCCATCAAGCATTCATTAATTTCATTCATCCATTTAGGGCTTTGAAGACATTGAAGAGCAATAGGGGATCACCGACTGAAGATTGGCTTGTACCCCTCCCTTGGGGTTGGGTATGATTTCATGTTGTTTTCATGTCTTTGCATAAGCCTCATTATATCATTTGTATTCATTCTTTAGATCACTTTTCATCTTGATTTGGAGCATTTACATTATCATTTACAAGCAATTAGGGTTTACTTTCTAGGTTGCTCTAGCTTGCTTACTTGCATTTTAGGATCTTGCACACACACAAGGTCTACACACACAAATTTTACGATACAACTTGGCTATTCATGGAGGTGGAAATCACCAAAGAGGGGGTTTGACTAAGGCAAAACCCTATATAGCCACCCACCATACCCTTTCAGATATAAGTGCAGATTTCGGGATTCGAACGACACCGCAAATTGTAGATCCGGCGGAAGCAGACAGAAACTGAGCTACACACCAAAATTCAGGGTAGAAGACCAGGACAGGGGTGTGGGGTGCCCTAGTCCTACCAGGATAGGGGTGCTAGGTGCCCTGGTCCCTGGGACAGGGGCACTGGGCACCCTGGTCCTTCTGTCAGACAGCAAGTTTCAGCATTTTTCTGACAGCTTTTCAGGTTGCAAAACAGCAGTTTCAGGAGTAGAATCAGGATAGTGGCGCCTGCGCCCCCATCTCGAACATTTTCGCTTAGATTTTAACTCTAGGTACGCATCTACATTCTTATCTTATCCTTGTGTTTGCAGCTTTTCATCACTTAATCTCAATCTTGCAATCTTGTTACTAGTTCATACTTGCACTCTAGGGCTAGTAGTTGAACTTGCATCATTTTATCTATCATTTGAAACAAAGGAATAGAAATCCTAATAGGTAGCCCGTGACTCTCTCTTCCACAAAGAGAAGTAGCCAATTGTGTGATACCTCTAGGATCTTTCGTATTCCATAAGTGTGTTATTGAAAGTGAGATTAGGGCATGCTTGATTAGTGTCACTTTTTCCCCCACACATTTTTGGTGAACCCGACGTGAACTCTAATCTTTTCTAATTCTGATTTATGTTTTGAAATTTTAGTATTTATGCTATTTCAAATTCAAATTTGCATTTACAAGTTCTAATTTCTTGCAAGATTCAAAAATTTAGAGGAAATTTTTGCTAAAACCCTAATTTTTTTTTTCAATTCAAAGTTGAACTTGTGGATAGCTTAATCGGGATCAATAATTTCAAATCTGATTTAGGAACTCATTTGAATCATAAATTTCATTTTCTAAATCTACATTCTAAGTGCTTGCATTGGTTAAAATTAAACATTTCCTTCTATTTTGCATGTGTTATCATTTGAAAAAGGAAAATTGTTGTCATGATGCATTCATTTCATAGATGTGATAATGGGTTAGCTTCCCTCGTTTCAATTTTTCCTTCTCCTAAAGAACCTCCCCCCATCTATAACAACATTTTAGTGCCTAAAAGAGTTGCTACCAATCCCTTTAAGACTCTCCCATGATCTAAGGATGAAGACTTTAAGACTGATCTTGACAATTCTCCTAAAATGTGCCCTTCCTATTTAGCTATCCTAGAGGAAGAGAATGATATCATAAACACCTTTCTTAATGTTACTTCATCTTCCCTACATGATGCCTCTCTAAGTGAAAAGGTATTGATGGACACTGACTTATTTTCTCCTAAAGTGGGTCCTTCCAATGGGGGCATGTTAGTGCAACAAGAGGTTATGAATACTTATTTCAAAGATCTCCTTCCTAAGCATGAATCTTTGGAGAAATATGTTCATGTTCCTCCTAAAAAACACTCCCTTCATGAGGATCCTTTTGTGCAAGAAGATGACATGATCCCTACATTCCCTAGTGATGGCATTTCCTTTTCCAACAAAATTCCAACTAGAGATGATGAATTAATGATAAATGCTTACCCTTCTCCTAAAGTTTGTCTTACCCATAAGCATCCCTTAGAGAAAGAAGATGAAATAATAAGCAATTTCCTTAATTCTCTCTCCCCTAAAGATCATATTGAACATATTTTGAGGAAAGAGGATGAGTTTAACACATCTGTTGATGCTCTCCCTCCTAAGGATGAGGAATTAATAAACAATGTTATCTCCTCTCCCAAAATTGACAATACTTCAAACATTCCTTTCAACCACTTCACTATTTGGGATGAACCATTAGAAGAAGGTGTAGATTATTCTCTTCCCCATGAGAGAACCCTAGCCAAAGGGGATGAAATCAAGATTGAAAACTCCCTTGATAGTTTCTCGCCTTCCTTGAATCTCAATTATTCTCCCTCTAAAAATAAAGCATCTCCCTCTCCTCAACTTAGTTCTACTCATAAGGAAACCCTAGTTCAAAACAAGATGGTTAACATCTCTTTCAAAGATCTCTATATCAAAAGTGAGACTTTAGAGAGTAATGTTGATCCTTCTCCTAGAGAGTTTATTCCCCATGTAGATCCTTTGATCATAGAGGATGATATGACCTTTCCTAGTATTACTCTTCCTACTAGAACATCAATGCCTACCCCTTGTCTCTCTCCTAAAATTGATTTAATCCATGATAAGATTTTAGTGAAAGAGAAGACTATCAATAATTCTTCCAACACTTTTGTTCATTCCTCTAAACCATCCTCAATCAATTTGATACATGTGAATGAAACACCTAACAAACCTCTCTTCACTGTCCAAGGCGCTTGTCCTTCTCAAAATTCTCAACCTTTAAATAAGCCTATCTTAGTGGTTCAAGGTGGTTATGCTAATGATTCTTTTTGCACTCCTAAGAAACCTATTATTACTGTACAAGGAGGTTATTCTACTAAGAGCCCTTATGAGTATGCTAAGCAACTGACTAGAGAGAGTTATAATGTGATTGCTCATACCTATAACACAAGAAACAATAGGCAACCTAATCCTCCTCCAGTTATCCCAACTTCACTTCCTCCTTCCCAACCTATTCTTCCTCAAGCTCCTCGTATTTCACAAATGCTTAGTAAGGACTATGATCTTATTGAACAACTTAAAACTACTCTGGCAAAGATTTCTATTTGGGATTTAGTTCAAACTTCTTCCGGTCATCATGGAATGTTACAAGATGCCTTGAAAGATTTGAATGTTCCACCACCTAATACATCTAGTAATATAGTGTCTTTGGTTAACTTTGTGATGAATCCTAAAGCTCAAATTGTGTTTACTCAAGATGAGTTGCCTACTAGTGAAATTCAACATCAATATGATCCCTTGATGATTGTGGTTATCATAAATGAAACTGCTATAAGACGAACACTGGTAGACAATGGTTTTGGCCTTAATGTGTGTAGCATTAATCTATTGCATAAGATGAAAGTGGATACATCCCTTATTGAGCCTGACTCTTGTCCCATTCGAGGCTTTGATAATGTGGCTAAGTCTTCATTAGGTATTATCACCTTACCCATCACAGTGGGACCTGTTACTTTGCCTACTCCTATCCATGTTATGTCGGGAAATCTAACATACAACTTGTTATTAGGGAGACCTTGGATTCATAGTATGCAAGCTGTCCCCTCTACATTGCATAGACAAGTTAAATTTATTTATAATAATAAGACATATACCCTGATAGGTGATACTAATTTTCAAGCTTGTTTGCAAACATCTACTTCCAAAGGGAGTTCTTCTAAGCCTTCCTCTTCTAGTGATGATTCGTTAAACAAGATACCTATGGATGAATCATCACCCTCTAATAGTCAAAATTCTTTGGATGAGTCTGAAGTTCCTGAAGAATATTCTTCTCAACTTGAATCTACACATGAAAAGGCTTTTGATCTTGAGAAGGTTCTCACAGAAGACAATTGGGGATCTCTTTATTTTAATCCCACCTTTGTAGGTGAGTATAGGGTTCCTCCTAGAGAGCTTAAAGTTAAAAAGAAGGAAGAAACTAGAGATCAATCAGTCTTACTTGAACCTATGAGCAATAATTTGGTGGCCGCTTCTCAAACTTCTTCTCCTCACACCTCTAATTCTGAAGAATTTGATTCTTTTTCTTATTAAAAACCACCTTTTCTTTCTAAAATGGCTAGTCGTTATGGTCGTGGTTTTCATATTTTGGCTAACAGTGGCTATAGTGGAAATGGTTGTGGCACAAATGAACAAGGAATTAAAGTTCCTTTAGAACATAACATGCATAAATATTCATTTGGACTTGGATATAATCTTTCTAAGCCCACCAAAGCATCTAAAAGACCATCTCTCAATGTGAATGCTATATTTAGTGGTGATGATGATCTCACTTCAACTAAATCATCTTCTACTTCTATCAACTCTCATTCCCCTCATAAGGAAATCTTGGCAATGAACAAATCTCTTTATGAATCCCCTCAAATTTCTAAATCCACTTATGAATCATTATCTCCTATTCATCATAAAGTCCTTTCCTCCAAGGATAAGGCTCTAATAAATTACACTCATCCTTCTTCTAAGATTTCTTGTGACTTTTCTTCTTCAATTTTTATCATTTTATACATGTTTTTTATCTCACTTATAGTTGAGCATTCAGCATGTCATATTAAAATACCTCATTCAATCTATCATGTCTTTAAATAACATTAATGGCTATTATGTTGCTCATCATTATGTGACATTGGTAGCTCATTTACTGGGGGCTCATTGTCATTCATGATGGTACAATTTCAAGTGCAATCATATTTTTGAAGCAACATAATAGCCTAATTTTCTATGTTATCTCTTGTTCCTATGGGGACAAGAGTGATTTCATACATCTCTTCTTTTTATGGTTAAAATTTCCCTTTGGGGTAATAGTGTGGAAATATTGATCATCTTTTCTTTAGAATTCTCTTTTCCTAGATATGGGAGAAGATGTGTATTCTCTTTCTTATCCTACCCACTTCTTGTGAGGAGCATTTTACATACACTAATGTCTTGCTTGCATGAACTCATGTGATTATGTAGTACATTTTGTTTATGTCTAAATCTCTCCCTGGAAGATTGTGTAAGTCCTTCTCATTGACCTTATCCTTGGGAGGCAATGATCTTTCCTTATTTTTATCTAAGGATCCACTTTTTCCTATTTCATGGATGGTGTGAACTTTATTAATTGATGTTATTCCTTGTATGCATTTGTTGTTGGTTGTTCAAGGATTCTCTCTTACAAGAGGTGTAAGTCCTTGACTACAACCTCTTTTGCACTTGGTAAAATACATCCATAATGAATTCACTCTCCCAGTTGGGTTAAAAAGAGCGTCATCCTTCATTAAGAACCACTTTCACCTCGCAAAAGAAGGAAGTATTGCATTCTTATTCTCTTCTTTGTCTTATTCCAGAAGATGTTATATTTGTCTAAGACAATTCCTCTTGGGGATAGGTGTCTTTTGTACAAAGATCTCTTCTCCTCTAAGGATCTCCTTTACACATACTACAAGATATCCCTTTTCAACTATCTTATCCTTGCTTAAAGAGTGAAAAACTCTCTTGCTTGGATCTATGACATTGTTGCATTTTTGGGTATCTTCTTTTGTGATGAAGGTAGGTATCCTTGTTCTACTTTGCTTATGACATAAACATTACACTTTTTGAGCAATGTGTCATTCTCGAAACCAAAGCACAGACTCTTAGAGCGAGATGTCTCCATTTTTCTTTTATGCAAGGTGATTATTCTCGGAACCAGAGCACAGACTCTTAGAGCGAGATGTCATGCTTTTGTACTATACATATACAGGTTGTAGCATACTCGGGCATAGACTCCTATGAGGTGCTTCTAACCTCCCATACACACACATGCACAAGGTTGAGTGGAACTAGCGGCATAAGGCTAGATTTTCTCACTCTCCTCCCTTACATGGATCACCTAGACAGACTCTAGGGGCTAGTTTTCCATGTCCTTTTTCCCATGGATCACCTAGACAAGATCTAGGGGTGAGAAGTCCATGTTTTCTCTCTCACTATTCTTCTCATGGATCACCGCTATGTGTATTCATGCTTTTTTTCCTTTCTTTTCTTCTCTTTGCATTTTGTTTCCATTTACATCCTTCATCTTGTGTTAGAGAACTCTCAAATCCTCACACTCTTTGTTGTGTTGGAATTGAGATGTAGTCCTCTTTCTTACCAAATGATTCTCCATTAGTTTTTGATCTCATATCAAATCTTCTTGTGAGCATTTGTCATCAACATTCTTTAACAATTCGAAGTGGTAAACATGATACCCTGTTTCAACTCACTAAAATTAGCAAGCCGAAATAGGGGGGGGCATATAGCTACCCTCGAATTTTCATCACCTTCCTTAGTAAGCATTAGGTGTTTTTGTGATCTAACACATGTTTTTTGTAGGGTGCAGTTCCTAACTGTGTACTGTAGATACCGCTGGGGGCTTCGTTCGACAGACTTATGGATATATCCTTTTTCAAATAATGTTTACCCTTTTGTACTTTAGCTTGCATATGCACGTAGTGTTCATATGACCGCTAAACTGTTGGAAATATGGATGGAGTAACTGAGAGGGGAGGGTGAATCAGTTACCACAAAAATAAATCCATAAGTCCCTTAGATGTCTTAAATATAAACTGCTGAAACTCGGTAAATTAACTTATCAGTGTTTATTAAACATTAACATGCATAAAACAAGTAACATGAACACAAGTAACACCAGATATAACGTGGAAACCCAATTTTGGGAAAACCACCAATGTAAGTAGTTACTGATTTTCACTCTTCTGAAGTGAGCCCTGTTAGGAGCCAACCCTGTTAAAGGTTACAAAACACACTGTTAGGTGTGACCCTGTTAGAGGATTTGATCACCCTGCTAGGAGTGGCCTTGTGAAAGGTCTTAAGAACAATTCAACCGAATTGTCACCTTGTCAGAGGATTTACAAAATGGTTGTTAGACCAACTCTGTTAAGAGATTTCGGTATCACTGCTACAATGGTTAGAAAGCAACAATGAAGTGATCTGAATTAAATACAACTTATCTTGCTGATACAGATCTCTGTTATGCACCAATAGATCCTTACTGAACACATAGATCTTTTCTGCACCTCAAGGATATCACTGATCCTTCATCAGAATTTGCACATTTCTGCTCCTTCACATTTCCATACTTTTCATACTTCACCATACTTCGAAATCGCAACTTGATCTCTCATATATACCATTCAGGTTACCAAGTCGGCCCAATTACAAGTTAAAATGAATATTACATAGGTCGGCTACATATACAAATTTCAATAAATAAATATTGCTTCGGTCGGCTGCATAAACATTTCACTGATGCTCGGTGAACACTGCTGATTCTTCGGTAACCGACTAAA
Organism: Cryptomeria japonica; assembly: GCF_030272615.1. Lineage (NCBI taxonomy): Eukaryota > Viridiplantae > Streptophyta > Pinopsida > Cupressales > Cupressaceae > Cryptomeria > Cryptomeria japonica. The sequence continues at coordinate 167,852,151 of NC_081413.1, forward strand.
CTCGGTAAGTACTGCGAACTCGGTATAGACTGACTTTCCTTCACATATTCTTCGAAGACCGACTTAACTCGGTAAAGACTGTGAACTCGGTATAGCATACTGGAGTGCTAGGTAGACTCTGTAACTTGCTTCTCTTACCATCTGAACTCGGTAGACTCTGTCTAACTGCTTTGCCGAACATTCTGAACTCGATAGACTCTGTCTAACTACTTTGCTGAACATTCTGAACTCGGTAGACTCTGTCTAACTGCTTTGCCGAACATTCTGAACTCGGTAGACTGATATGACATTTGTGTAACATCAAAGACAATACACAATTAAACAATTGTATCCAACAATCTCCCTCTTTGGCATTGATGGCAACACAACATGTCATAGTAGAATGAAATTTGAAAACAGGTCTTTTCTTTTATGACAGCAACATGCCAACATAACTTTCCCTTTGGATAGAGAACACTCCTTCTTTCAATAATCTCCCTCTGTGAAGTAACTTCATCTTTGGACGGTAAAACTCTCCCTCTTTATCAAACAACTCTCCCTCTTTATCTTAATGAACTTTCTTTCAAATTTTAGTTGGATATGACAGTAACTCTCCCTCTTTGACAACACATGCCAAAGACAAGAAGACTTTATCTGAGTTATAATGTACCTTTTGTACTGATTCATATGCAATATTTTCCTGATTATACTGCATCAACTAGTAGATTTTTCACTTAGGATGAGTTGATGCATCACTAAAAATTTTCTTTAGTGAATTTCAGATAGGGGAGTGACCCCTAACTTACCTCTTAGATACAAGAATGCATCCTTAGCCAATGGTTTTGTGAATATGTCAGCAATTTGTTCCTTTGTGTAAATGTATTCTAATCTGATCTCCTGGTCCTGCACCAATTCTCGGACAAAATGATATTTTATTGCAATGTGCTTGGTTTTGGGATGCATTACTGGATTCTTGGACATGTCAATTGCACTTGTATTATCACAGAACATAACAATTGGTTCTTTGATTTCCATTTTCATGCCTGCCAATAGCTGTTTAAACCAAACAACATTTGAACAATTTACTGCTGCAGCAACATATTCTGCTTCTGCTGTAGATTGGGATATACAGTTCTGCTTTTTGCTTGTCTAGGAAACCAATCTCTTTCCTAGAAAGAATGCTCCTCTGCTTGTACTTTTTCTGTCATCAATGTTTCCTGCCCAATCAGCATCAGTAAATACTTTCAAATCAAAATTTCCTCCAAATTTGTACCATAATCCATACTCTTCAGTTCCTTTCAAATATCTTATTATTCTTTTGATTGCCGTCATGTGACTTTCTCTTGGCTTTGCTGAGAATCTTGCAACAATACCAACTGCAAGAGCAATATCTGGCCTAGTATGAACAACATACTGCAGCTTTCCAATCATAGATCTATACAGTGTTTGATCTACTTCTTGTGATTCATCTTCCTTGGTAAGCTTCAATCCAGTACACATAGGAGTTCCAACTGGTTTACAATCTTTCATACCGAACTTTTTCAGTATCTCTTTGATGTATTTTGATTGTGTAATGTAGATACCATTTTTGTTCTGTTGAATTTGAAGACCAACAAAGAATTTGATCTCACCAAACATAGACATTTCAAATTCCTTATTCATTTGTACTGAAAATTCTTTGCAAAGATCATCATTTCCTGTGAAAATAGTATCATCTACAAATATTTCTGCTAAGACAATTTTGTTATCTGATCGTTCCTTGATATACAAGCTACTGTTATCATTAGTTCTTTGAAATCCAATCTGAATAAGATAGTTATGCAATCTTTCATACCATGCTCTAGGGGCTTGTTTCAGACCATACAATGCTTTATGTAATTTGCAGACCATGTCCTTCTTTTGTGGATCAACAAAACCTTCAGGTTGTTCAATATAAACCTCTTCATCCAATATACCATTAAGAAATGCAGATTTAACATCCATCTGATAAACTTTGAATCCTTTGAAGGCAGCATATGCAAGTAAGGTTCTGACTCCTTCCAATCTTGCAACAGGAGCAAAATTTTCTCCATAGTCTATTCCTTCTTGTTGAGCATATCCTTTGCATACTAGTCTTGCTTTGTTTCTTGAAACTTTGCCATCTTCATTCAGTTTATTTCTGAATACCCACTTGGTTCCAATGACATTTTTATCCTTAGGTCTGGGTACAAGAGTCCATGTCTTGTTTTTCTCTATCTGTTCTATCTCTTCTTTCATAGCCTCTGTCCAACTATCATTTCCCAATGCATCTTTGACATTTCTAGGTTCAAAATCAGCAAGTAAACAAGTACTTTTCAACTTACCTCTTGTCATGGTTCCTTCAGATTTGTCTCCAATGATCTGATCTGCTGAGTGATGTCGTCTGACATACTCGGCTAATACAGGTTTCTTGCCTTTAGAATGAATTTCATCATTGTCCTCTGGGTCCGGCTCGGTAAATATTGGCTCGGTTTCTTCAGACTCGGTAGACACTGGTTCTAGTTCATCAGACTCGGTAGATACTAGCTCGGTTTGCTCTTTCTGTAACTCGGTTACTGATGACTTGGGAGTAGAAGATTCCTGATTTGCAGATGTATCTAGTATTGTATCAGGTTCAATAGACACAAATCTTCTATAATCTTTTGGTTCTCTTTTGCTTTCTTCTTCAGATCTTTCTGCAAACTCATCAACTTTCACATGTGCACTTTCTATAACTTTATGAGTAGACAAGTTCAAACATCTATATGCTTTACTCTTGCAAGAATATCCGAGGAATATACCTTCATCACCTTTCACATCAAATTTTCCTTTTCTAGATTCTTTCAAAATGTAACATTTACTTCCAAATACTTTTAGGTAACTTACATTAGGTTTGTAGCCATACCATAATTCATAGGGGGTTTTGAATGAGTCCTTCTTCAGCTGTACTTGGTTCAAGGTATGAACAGAAGTGTTGATAGCTTCCTTCCAGTATTTGATAGCAATATTCTTTTCAATCATTAAGGTTCTTGCACAATCCATGATAGATCTGTTCCTTCTTTCAGCTATTCCATTTTGCTCAGGAGTTCTAGGGGCTGATACTTGTCTTTTGATTCCTCTTTCAATGCAAAAGTTATTGAATTCATGAGAGATAAATTCACCACCTCTGTCTGACCTTAGACATTTAAGTCTTTTACCTGTTTCTTTTTCTACTCTAGCCAAATACCATTTGAACTTTTCAAATGCTTCTGATTTGTTCCTTAAATACATGATAGTCATCATTCTTGAGTAATCATCAACAAAAAGAATGAAGAACTTTTCTCCAGTATAACTTTCAGTTCCTATGGGTCCACATAAATCAGTATGCACAATTTCTAATATATCTTCAGATTGATAGTTTTTGCTTTTGAAACTAGTCTTTCCCATCTTTCCAATTTGACAATTCTTACATAGACCGACCTCAGGTTTCTTTATATCTGGAATACCTCTTACTTTTCTGAATTTACTTATTTTCACTAGGTTATCAAAATTTACATGACATAACCTTTTGTGCCATAACCAACTTTCTTCAACTTGAGCAATAAAACATGAATTTTCACTTGTTTCAAGTCGAAACAAATTACCTTTTGTTTGAGTGCCTGATGCAATCAGCTTTCCTTGATTATTTAGCAGTTTGGCCTTTCCATGCGTGAATTCCACCTTGAGTCCACTATTAAGTAGCTGTGCCACACTCATCAAGTTGTGATTGAGACCTTCAACCCAGTAGGCATCATCAAATACAAGTTCTTTGGTTATAGGGATTCTACCTCTTCCTTTTATGTAGCGAGGTTCATTATTACCAAACCTTACACTACCTCCTTCATAGTCTATCAGATGTTCAAACTTGGTTTTATCACCAGTCATATGATGAGAGCAACCACTGTCTATGATCCAAGTATCATTTTTGCTTATATGAGAAATAAGTGCCATCTTATCTTCCTCATCATTATCAGAATCATCTCTTATAGCAATATAAACAATTTCATCTTCACTATTATCAGAATCCTTAGCCATAAAGCATGTTTTCTTACCTTTGAATGATTTGTAGTCCTTTTTGCCATTCCATTTGTGATCTTTCTTCTCATCTTTGCTCTGCTTGTTTGGGCATCTAGCAGCAATATGACCGACTTCATCACATGAAAAACAAATTAGAGGAACTTTGCCTCTGTATTTTCCTCTGCCTTTGGAATATTTCTTTGCTAGAAGAGCTTCAATTATTTCAAGATCATTGTCTGAACTCGGTTCTGATTCATCTTCACTTTCTGACCGAGATTCCTTTTTCTTTTTGCCTTTCTCCTTGAGTGAAACCTTAGCTTCAAATGCTGATTCCATGTTTTTGGAAGCTGGAACATAGTTGTCATAGTTGTCTAACTCAAATGCAGTTAATCTTCCAACTATGGCCTCTAAATTTATCTTGTGATTTGCTTCACATCTTCTTTCCTGAATTGCAAAAACTCTGATTGCATAAATGGGTAGTAATGTTCTGAGAACTTTGCTTATGACTGTTTCCTCTGAGATATCACCTCCAGAAGCTTTGATTGCACTGACACTGGCTTTGACTCTTTCAACATATTTTGCAATATTTTCATCCTCACTCATTTTTAATTGATCAAACTGTCCTCTCAAGCTTTCTGCTTTGGCTCTTCTCACATTGTCATCACCACCATAGATATCTTTCAGCTTGTTCCACATTTCAAATGCAGTTTTGCAATCTTTGACATCATCAAACTCTTCATAGCTTAGGGCAGATGCAATGTCTATCATCATGGTGTTATGAGTCTTCTTTGCAGCAATATCAGCAACAGTTAGTGTACCAGTGGGTGTCACATATTCTGTGTCAAGATGTGTCAATCCTGTATCTCCAATGGAAGCCAAATGGAGTCTCATGAGACCTTGCCATGCTGAAAAGTTATTTCTGTTTAGCCTTGGAATTTCCCTCTTGTAAGACATCTTGATCTTTAGCTTAGATCCTTGAAATCCTTCCTATAAGCACCGAAATCTCTGATACCAATTGTTGGAAATATGGATGGAGTAACTGAGAGGGGAGGGGTGAATCAGTTACCACAAAAATAAATCCACAAGTCCCTTAGATGTCTTAAATATAAACTGCTGAAACTCGGTAAATTAACTTATCAGTGTTTATTAAACATTAACATGCATAAAACAAGTAACATGAACACAAGTAACACCAGATATAACGTGGAAACCCAATTTTGGGAAAACCACCAATGTAACTAGTTACTGATTTTCACTCTTCTGAAGTGAGCCCTGTTAGGAGCCAACCCTGTTAAAGGTTACAAAACACACTGTTAGGTGTGACCCTGTTAGAGGATTTGATCACCCTGCTAGGAGTGGCCTTGTGAAAGGTCTTAAGAACAATTCAACCGAATTGTCACCTTGTCAGAGGATTTACAAAATGGTTGTTAGACCAACTCTGTTAAGAGATTTCGGTATCACTGCTACAATGGTTAGAAAGCAACAATGAAGTGATCTGAATTAAATACAACTTATCTTGCTGATACAGATCTCTGTTCTGCGCCAATAGATCCTTACTGATCACATATATCTTTTCTGCACCTCAAGGATATCACTGATCCTTCATCAGAATTCGCACATTTCTGCTCCTTCACATTTCCATACTTTTCATACTTCACCATACTTCGAAATCGCAACTTGATCTCTCATATATACCATTCAGGTTACCAAGTCGGCCCAATTACAAGTTAAAATTAATATTACATAGGTCGGCTACATATACAAATTTCAATAAATAAATATTGCTTCGGTCGGCTGCATAAACATTTCACTGATGCTCGGTGAACACTGCTAATTCTTCGGTAACCGACTGAACTCGGTAAGTACTGCGAACTCGGTATAGACTGACTTTCCTTCACATATTCTTCGAAGACCGACTTAACTCGGTAAAGACTGTGAACTCGGTATAGCATACTGGAGTGCTAGGTAGACTCTGTAACTTGCTTCTCTTACCGTCTGAACTCGGTAGACTCTGTCTAACTGCTTTGCCAAACATTCTGAACTCGGTAGACTCTGTCTAACTGCTTTGCCAAACATTCTGAACTCGGTAGACTCTGTCTAACTGCTTTGCCGAACATTCTGAACTTGGTAGACTGATATGACATTTGTGTAACATCAAAGACAATACACAATTAAACAATTGTATCCAACATAAACTAGGGGCTAAATGTAGCGTCATAAATTGTACGCACTTGCTAGGGTGGTACAATTTCACACCTAGTTTAGCACCCGCCTTGGTGCATTTTGCATTTTGCATTGCATTTCCCCTTTAGAACTTAATTAATTAAATTAATTAGGTCTAAGGTTCTATTTCATCATCTTCCATATCATAAAGTTAGGCCCTTTTCATTCAAGTGTGCCCCTTTCATTTTATTCCTCCAATACATCATTTAATCAAAAACCCTAATTAGGTCCTATTTTGAACTCGGAGGCTTGATTCGGGCATCAAAACATCTTGAAATCACTTGTAACTTCAGGATTCTCTCTAAAATCATCATATCCGACGGCCCTGAAAATTTGGTGAAAAGTTGTCGGGACCATGGTGCCCGGAGTGCACACGGTCCCGGACATTTTTCCCAAAATTTTAGGAGCACGATCCAATCATAAAATAAAGCTTAACCCCAGGAAATTGGCGAGAGATTCAATCTCTAGGTCGGCCAAAAGTTGAAATTAAGACCTAGGGTTTCATACATAAGAGGTCTCTTTCTTCATTTGAAAGGATCAGGAATTTTTGGTTTCAAGGGCCTTCTACGCAGTGAAAGAGAAGATCTTTGAAGACTTCAACAACATTCAACATCCCCATCAAGCATTCATTAATTTCATTCATCCATTTAGGGCTTTGAAGACATTGAAGAGCAATAGGGGATCACCGACTGAAGATTGGCTTGTACCCCTCCCTTGGGGTTGGGTATGATTTCATGTTGTTTTCATGTCTTTGCATAAGTCTCATTATATCATTTGTATTCATGCTTTAGATCACTTTGTATCTTGATTTGGAGCATTTACATTATCATTTACAAGCAATTAGGGTTTACTTTCTAGGTTGCTCTAGCTTGCTTACTTGCATTTTAGGATCTTGCACACATACAAGGTCTGCACACACAACTTTTACTATACAACTTGGCTATTCATGGAGGTGGAAATCACCAAAGAGGGGGTTTGACTAAGGCAAAACCCTATATAGCCGCCCACCATACCCTTTCAGATATAAGTGCAGATTTCGAGATTCGGACGACGCCGCAAATTGCAGATCCAGCGGAAGCAGACAGAAACTGAGCTACACACCAAAATTCAGGGTAGAAGACCAAGACAGGGGCATGGGGCACCCTGGTCCTACCAGGACAGGGGCGTTGGGCGCCCTAGTCCTTCTGTTAGACAGCAAGTTTCAGCATTTTTCTGATAGCTTTTCGAGTTGCAAAATAGTAGTTTCAGGAGCAGAATCAGGACAGTGGCGCCTGCGCCCTCGTCCCGAACATTTTCACTTAGATTTTAACTCCGGGTACGCATCTGCATTCTTATCTTATCCTTGTGTTTGTATCTTTTCATCACTTAATCTCAATCTTGCAATCTTGTTACTAGTTCATACTTGCACTCTAGGGCTAGTAGTTGAACTTGCATCATTTTATCTATCATTTGCAACAAACGAATAGAAATCCTAATAGGTAGCCCGTGGCTCTCTCTTCCACAAAGAGAAGTAGCCAATTGTGTGATACCTCTAGGCTCTTTTGTATTCCATAAGTGTGTTATTGAAAGTGAGATTAGGGCATGTTTGCTTAGTGTCACTTTCCCCCCACACAAGTAGGTGGCAAGCATCCATAGGAAGGATGTCACATAAGATCCTATCTACATATCCACCTATGTGGAAATCTACCCAAGCTTGCTCATTTACCAACACATGTTTTCCCTTATTCAACCATGTGACTTTGTATGGCTCCTTGTGTTGTATCCTAGGTAGTTTCAATTTGCTTATTGCTTCCTCTGATATAATGTTAGTTGTGGATCCTGAATCTATGATCACTTTACACACCTTTTCCATGATTTTACACTTAATCCTGAACAATTTTCTTCTTTGTGAGACCTCTATACTGTGTGGCTTCTTCATTAACACTCTTTTGATCATCAAACTCTCACCATCTTCTGAAGCTAGGTGGTTCAATGCTGAATTTCTAGTATTACCTCCATTTTCCTGAACATAATTTACCCTCTTTTCACCTCCATAGGATGAACTAGGCTTCTGTAGGCATCTATAGGCAAGGTGGCCCAACTTTTGGCAGTTATAGCACTTCATGGTTGAGAAGTAGGACCCTCTTCCTAGTCCATTAGATCTATCTCTACTCAGGTTGCTTGATCCCCTACCCCTATAGTTGGGTTTTCTCTGAGAATCCCCACTTTGCTCAATAATTTTAGACTCTCCTTGGGATCGTTGATCTATGCTCCTTCCCCCAAAACTGCATCTATGGCCTCTACCATCTCTTCCCCTACCTCTTCCTCTATTGTTTTTCTCTTTCTTTCTCCTACCTTTATCTTCCACCTTAAGTGCCAATTGATAGCACTTGTGTATTGTTTGTGGGAATAACAAGATCATCTCTTCCTGGATGTTCCACCTCAATCCATTCAAGTACCTTGCCACTTTTATACTCTCATCCTCTACTACTCTAGATCTCATGCATAGTTTTTGAAACTCCTCAGTGTAGCTATTGACATCTAGGTCTTTTTGTCTCAAATTTTGTCTTTTCCTATGAAGTTGTATTTCATAGTCTTCTGGAAGGTAGGTTTCTTTTATTTTGGCTACCATTGCTTTCTAGGTGGCTATTGGTTGCTTACCTCCTTTCACCCTTTCCTCTTGGATGAACTTCCACCAAGTTAAAGCTGCCCCTCTCTGATGCAAAGGGATCCCCTACTCTAGACCTCTCAAGGGTTTAGTCACTCAAGGTGACACTCCAGAGGATCCTTCTACATGCTAGGTGAAACCAACTCCCCATTCAAACTCCTATTGATCATGATTGATCATCTCATCAATTGCCTAAGGCTGCACTCTTAAGGTTTTGATAACCTACTCACTCCTTTGGACCCTACTCAAGGATCAACACTTGACTCTTAAGTCTCCTCAATACCCTAAATCCAAGGTATATTCTTCCCATAGTAAATTTGAAAGCCCTACAATCCACTAGACTCCAAACTAGGTTCTGAAGACAAAAATGCTCAACACTTTGATTAAATAAAACCAAAGTTACCTTCTTGATGTCCTCTTAGATATACCTATACACAAAGGTATATAACTTTTGAATCATTTCAAAACTCCTCAATCACTCAAGTGAGATTCTGAATAACTTGAGTTATAACATCATATCCAAAATCTAGACAAATCCAATGGTGCAACCCCAAGATATGGTCCCCGCATCAGGCTACATTTTCTGTGACTGTCATTCTGTCACATTGTGACAGTCTGCTGCTATCTTTGGAAACCCATTGGTTTAAGCCCTTACTTGGGAACTCAACTTCCTCCAACACCTTATGAAGGTATTAGAAACACCAAAAAACACTCCTCTATTCCCTTGTGGCCTTAACATCCTCTGCCATAACAAACAAAGCCTCCACCATTTGACTGTAATAGTCAATCTGCCCCTGTGACAACAACAGTCATAAAAACCTCTTGCATGCATGTGCCAACTCCTTCATGTAACCCTGCACACACCTTTTATAGGTAGAATACATCCTTTTCCTCATCCCTGCCCAAAATTAGGATTGGTTAAGCATAAAAACAAAAGATATCACATTTATGAAGCCACTGGTTACCCTAGTTCAAGGTTTTGGCAGATTTTAGTAAAACTTTGATATCTTTATCAAATGAACACCAAATCAAATGCCACTACCTCCAAAAATAATTTAGATCATTCCTTTATCATCCCCAAATAAGAATATTTCAAAATACAAACATGAAATGAATCAAAATTAACAAAAGATCTGACTGTCCATGTTGAAAACTCAGAAAATGCACATGAAAATATGGTTTTTATTGCTCCAAATGATTGTCTTCAACCATACACTCACCTTAAATCTCAATATAATTGTTTTAAGACCTTTTATAGCACTTGTGGCCTTCAAGACTGAACCATAACCTCCCAACTACCTCTAACCACCTATTTTTGTCATTTTTTTGCATTTTTGACAATAAAAGTTGCTCTCAAAAGTTGTCATTTGACAAACAAAGTTGTCAACATGACCAACTTGGACTCCTAACTCTACCAACATACAAAAATGGTCTTAATATGACCTTATAAACATTTCAAACATGTTTTATTCCTCACAAACCTATTCTACCCTTCAAAACCCAATTTTAGCCCTTTCTAGGCCTAATTGCCAATTTTGACAATTTTACACTTTTTGACCTTTTCATTACATTTCATTGCATTTATTGGCTCTAATGGCCATGATTACATTGTTTTAAGACCTTAAAGGCCTTTTAGAATTCATTACTCATTGATTCTTCATGAGGGCCTATCAATGACCCTAGTGCACGTTGCCTCCATAGGTCTTCATAGGTGCTCCATAGGTGCTCGTGCACCATACTCCCGGGGACAAAAGATTCAAGGTCCCCTTGAATGGCTACCTCCTCTTTCTGGTCTTCCAATTCATAGGACTTGTTGTTTGTACTCTGCAAGAAAATTTCTATGCTTTGGTGGCTCATTGCAACTCCTCCCAAGAAAATGGTACTCAATATAAGCACCTCCAATCTTCTCATCCATGTAAACACTCAACAAACCTGCATACAAATGATTAGAAGAAACAAATATAGTATCATCATTGATTTCAATATCAGCTTGTTCCATCAAATGAATCTTTTGTGCCACCATCTCAAGTGAGTCAACCCCACCATGGCTTCTCCATTCTTCCTCTATGGCTCCATACAATGCCCATAGATTAGGTTCTTCTCCTTCACCAAATTCATTCTCATTCTCATGCCATTCACCTTGGCATCTCAAATCATCATTCACCTTCAAGGATTCCTCATTATCCTTCTTCTTTGCTCCTATTAGCATCTTCATAGGCCAAACTACCCTCTTTTGCACCCTTAAGTTCCAACTCTTCACTTTCCTCTCTAGGTTTTCCAACCTCAACTTCATTTGTGCTTCCCAAACCATAAAACCTTCATTCAAAGGTAGACTTTAAACTTGAATCAAGAGGTGCATATAAAAAGATAAAACATTCTTCTCAACTCCAAACCAATTTCAAAGGTTATATTACATCCCTAAAAAACCTTCATTCAATATTTCAAATCATAACATTCACCATAACATGAGAGAACAAATTCTTTATTGCCATGGAATATCCTAGTTCAAGGTTTCATCCTTTAAAAACTATTTTCACCAATATAACCACACAAAATTCAATTCTTAACCAAATTAAGTAAGACAAAAAGAAATGGAAATAAGATTTAGAGACCTTTCCAACAAATATATCCTCTCTTCATTAATATTCCTCATGTGATCACACCAAATGCTGCAACCGGGTTATTGCTGCCTTCACCAGTCTGCCTTTCACCATGAACTATAACAAACAGTTATCAATAACATTTACAATATTGATTATAAATACAATCAATTTTGTCAGACTTTATATTATTGAGTTACACAATTCCTCTCAAAATTTTAGCCTGATCCAATGGTTAAATTGAAAGTTATGATCATTTTCCCAAAATGGGTAACCCTTGGCAGGGTTTTGACAATTATTTTAAAAACAAACATATCTTGCCAAATACTCCACAAAAATGCATAAGAAAGGATTCATCTGAAATATATTTCATTAATATATCATTCAATAACATCTATATACAAAAATTACATCAAATTTAATCCTCCATGGATCTATGACAGTCACAGATTCCTTAAAACCTCATGACAGTTTGAGGGTTTGATGGATAATCTTTGTCAAATCCCCTCCAAACTGATCTACTCTCTTGATTTTGACCAAACATGGTTTTATAAACCATTTCCAACTCCTTTCTAACTACTCCAACCACCTCATAACCAATGATTTTCATTTTTTTCACTTCTGTTTCACTTTTTGACAATGTTGCAACTTTGCAATTTTTACAATTTTTGCATGTTTTGACAAAAATTACTCTAACTCTTACATGGACACTTTTAACGGACCAAATATGATATATTTGGACAAAATGGCTCATTTATCCTTACATATTATGATTCAATGGACTCAAATAACCTTAATACATTATGAATGACTCAAATACAATAAAATTGCTCATATTGTGACTTTTGACCTCCTAGTATGCTTGTGTGCTTAGGTGCCTCTGCACCATACTCCCAACCTTGAAAATTTTCCAAGTCCCTTGGAAACATGGGTACAATGACCTGTAAGAAAAATTTTGAGTGAAAATTTTCACCTTTGTCTTCATCTTTACCTCTTTATGCCTCTTTATGTTGCTCTCATCTTCTTTATGTTGCTTCGTCCTTCTCAAACAATCTCTTTGTGACTCCTACCAATGGATTTTGTAGTGGCTGCCACCCAAGTGCTTTTACCAACCATAAGTCCACCTCTCCATGCTGCATCACCTCACCAACAACCTCCTTGACTCACCTATTAGTTCTCCTCTTTGCCTCTCTCCCTAGTCTCTTAGCAATCAATGGACCATCCCATGGCCCTGGACCATCCCTTTGGCCCTTGACAGACCTTCCTTGTCTGCCTTCTTGCAGCTAGATGGACGAGCACCTTACAACCAAAAACTCATCAGCAAAAACCAAATAAAAAATACTTCATGGATAGGTCCTGGTGTGGATTTCCTCCTTCGGCACTCTACCCACACACTCAGGCTCTTCTAGCTTTGATACCAATTTGATGCAGAGCATCTATCACAAACCATAAAACCTTCATTCAAAGGTAGACTTTAAACTTGAATCAAGAGGTGCATATAAAAAGATAAAACATTCTTCTCAACTCCAAACCAATTTCAAAGGTTATATTACATCCCTACAAACCTTCATTCAATATTTCAAATCATAACATTCACCATAACATGAGAGAACAAATTCTTTATTGCCATGGAATACCCTAGTTCAGGGTTTCATCCTTTAAAAATTGTTTTCACCAATATAACCACACAAAATTCAATTCTTAACCAAATTAAGTAAGACAAAAAGAAATGGAAAGAATATTTAGAGACCTTTCCAAAAAATATATCCTCTCTTCATTAATATTCCTCATGTGACCACACCAAATGCTGCAACCGGGCTATTGGTACCTTCACCAGTCTGCCTTTCACCATGAACTGTAACAAACAATCATCAATAACATTTACAAAATTTATTATAAATACAATCTCTTTGGTCAGCCTTTATATTACTGAGTTACACAATTCCTCTCAAAATTTCAGCCCGATCCAATGGTTAAATAGAAATTTATGATCATTTTCCCAAAATGGGTAACCCTTGGCAGGGTTTTGACAATTATTCAGAAAACAAACATATCTTGCCAAATACTCCACAAAAATACATAATTAAGGATTCATCTGAAAGATATTTCATTAATATATCATTCAATAACATCTATATACAAAAATTACATCAAATGTGATCCTCCATGGATCTATGACAGTCACAGATTCCTTAAAACCTCATGACAGTTTGAGGGTTTGATGGATAATCTTTGTCAAATCCCCTCCAAACTGATCTACTCTCTTGATTTCGACCAAACATGGTTTTATAAACCATTTCCAACTCCTTTCTAACTACTCCAACCACCTCATAACCAATGGATTTCATTTTTTTCACTTCTGTTGCACTTTTTGACAATGTTGCAACTTTGCAATTTTTACAATTTTTGCATGTTTTGACAAAAATGACTTTAACTCTTACATGAACACTTTTAATAGACCAAATATGATATATTTGGAAAAAATGGCTCATTTAGCCTTACATATTATGATTCAATGGACTCAAATAACCTTAACACATTATGAATGACTCAAATACAATAAAATTGCTCATATTGTGACTTTTGACCTCCTGGTATGCTTGTGTGCTTAGGTGCCTCTACACCACTCTCAACCTTGATTTTTCCACCTTAACCTTTTGTGCTTCAGTCACTCCATCACATTCAAAATGGTTTTCTATCCCTTCAATCCACTCTATAAGGGCATCTGGATCCATCTTCCCACTGAAAAGAGCCACTCCCTCTAAGGTTTTACCACTCATAGCTCTCAAGGCTTTCAAGAATGGTTCTTGCTCAATAACAGGTTAGGCATGGGGACCTCATCCTCTATTACCATCATTGTACCCTAATCTCCAACCTTATCATGGACTTCTTTAGTTTTGAATTCTAATTCAACTAGTTTCATTGCTAGTTGATCTAATCTTTCTCTGAGTGCCTTATTTTCCTCTTCTTGGTCTTCAACCTTCTTGGCCAATTCTGCATTGGTCACCATGTTTGCCTAATGTTTCTTTCCTCTTGAATCTTTTGTTGGCTCTGATACCACTATGATAGGGAGATTTCTATGAAAGTGCTCAAAAGGCCAATTTGCTCAAGTAGTTCAATTTGCTACCCAAACACTTGTTGAGTCTGTTGTATGTGTTTACACAATCAGTCTTGTGGATATAGTGCCAAGTACTTCATGGTTCACTTGCCTAATAAACTCCCTTTTAGGTGATGGCTCACACCCATGCTCATTCTACTCAAATTACTCACTCCACCCAACTACTCATTCTCAACCCCTACTCTTGGCATTCAATTTGTTGTTTCCAATGCACATTAGCAACTCTAAAATGTTCATGTAGGAACAACAAGGTCTTCCTCAAGGTTTTGGCAATCAAACTTTATTTATGGTTCATAACCCTTAACTTACTCATATTCACCAACTAAGGTAAAAAAACCCCAAATGAGGCTGCACACTACCCAAGGCTCCAAATAACACCTGATTAACTATTTGTTAATGTTCTTACAAAGTTTCATAAGCCCAAAACTTCTCCTTGTAATCGGGTCTAAGAATTTTGGCAAAAACTGTCAATTGTGTGTTATGCAACCCCAAAAGGCTACTAGCCCGTGGAGGCCTAATTGACACGTTTTTGCTTATAATACCCAACGATGGTCTCTTCCACCTTGGGAGTTGATTTGGATGTCCATACAAATGCCAAAACTAAAGGATTTTTGTGGTTTAGGTCTTTGACAGGGTTATTTTGATGTTGTCCACCATTATAGGCATAAATGTAGGGTTTGGTAGGGTTTAGGCCAGAGAACATAGAAAAGACTTCCCAACTCCACAAACTAAACCTTCAAACTGCCTTAGTACCTCTGCCACACCAAACAATGCCTTCCTTTGTTACTGCCTACAAGCATTAAACCAAACAAGTGGCATACAACTGAAAAGACAAGAATTAGGACTGTCATATACAATGTCACAGTCAATTCACTGTTAGGACAACATTTTGAAGGATCAATACTTCTCACCAAACACTTCATTAGTGTGACAACATCAAACATTCATAAAAGACTATGTAGCCATGTTTTGAAGAGTTTCCAAAACTTGAAGGGTGCTTGAAAGACTTCGTACATTCAACACCAAAACAATTCATAAAAATCAGTGAACTCATTGTTTTGTTTACAAACTGAAAATGTCTAATAAGTAAAAACTACTCAAATACATCAAGGCAACTCTCAACTCCCTTGGGAACATAACCATACCTTTGCCACACTCTTTTTGCTCATTCCCATTGTTTTTGGGTGCAAATTTTGAGTTTTAACCATGAACTAGCCGAGTTGCTCCAACTTGCCTAGTTCTCACTCAAATGCATCTTCAAAACACTTCTCTGGCACAAAATGAAATATAAGTACACTATATACAAACAAATCAACTTGGAAAAATCCATTGGAGGGATCCCAGACCCTGATCAACCAAGTTGATGCATTTTAGAACCCCAAAATCCTTGTCAGGACAACAACTACACAAAAAGGAAACTATTTTACACAACCACCTTGCAAATGAAAAACCTATGAAACAATTACATGGGAAGCTTTAGAATATCAACATTTCCACTTCCAAGAAGGTATAGTATGGATTTGCACAGCTACAGTACAGACTGTTATTTAAAAGGAAGGAAAAACAAGGTAAAAACCAAATTTTTGTTCTTTTCTCATTAGCAAATCTTTTTCATTACATTTTCCAACCTTGTAAAAGGAAAAGGATGGTATTTTTATAGTGTGACAAAATAGTTGTCAAGCCCAGTATGGACATGAGGCTTTCCCAACTACATTTTGCAAGAAAAAACCCAAAAATGACAACTGTGACAACTTTTCAAGCCAAATGACAACTTTCCTTGCTCAATGAGGCATTTTTGACAATCTAACCTTGTCAACTTGGCTAAACAACTTAGACATTCTTAAAAACAACTAAAAAACATGCTTCAATGCTTTTGAAGGTATTAGGAGACCTTTTTGGCAATTTTGCACATTTTTGCCAAAAATTGTCAACTCAAAGCCTGAAAGGCAAAACTTGATCTCTAGAGCCCAAAATGAAATCAAAACCACTAAAAATGACACAAAACAACCTAAAAAAACATTAACAACATAACACAAGACATTACAAACATAAAAGCATTAAATACTCAAAAATGGGAGTTTTACTCAACTAGGTGCTCCTGCACCACCATCTGTCGCCAACGTTGAAGAAACACCATGAATGTTTCATTTTTATTTTGTTTGGTATTGCAGACATCTAGCATGGTGATGGCATGTTGAATGTTGTAGGAATATTGAGTTATTAATTTGTTGACTAACTCATCGAAGGATTTGACAGGAGGTGTGATTTTGGATAACCATTCCATTGTTTGTCCTCCCAAGCTTCTTGGGAATAATCTCATCAAATAGATGTCATCATGGGAAAATTCTATGCTCATGGTGCAGAATTCCTAGACATGATCACGGGGATTATTTTTTCCATCATATTTGTCAAATCTGGGACGTCTAAATTTGGGGGAAAAGGTACCATGTTTAACCGCCTGTCAAAAGGATAAGGACAAATTTCATTCAAGGTATACCATACTATTGTCCCTTGTTGCATGTCTTGCATTTGTCTTGGCAACATTTGCATTTGTTGAGTGAGAGAAATCAAAGGCGCATTATTTTTCTGAGGGAAGAGTTCTTCCCTCGCATTATTCCTAGTTTGGAATGGTGTGTGCAGCGATATGTTTTGGTCAGGGATGTTTTGCTCAGGTAAATTCTACTTAGGAAAGTTTTGCTCAAATATGTTTTACTCCAGTATGTTTTGCTCATGGTCACATAATTCCTCCTCTCTTTGTCATTCTTGATAAGCATAATGTTGAGACCTTGTTCTAAATATGTCAGTATTGAAGTCTTCAGGGAGTTTAACTCCTTTGCTTGTGAGCATAAGTAGGTGTTTTTCCTTGTTCTTTTCCATGAGTCTTTCCACAAGTTTTTGAAATGAAACGCTTTCTTGACACTATTGGAGTAGTTCCTCAGAAATTTTAGTGTCTTCTAGATTTGGACATTCGAAAGGATTTGATAATCTTCGATCCATGCTGGACTCTGGTTGTGTTTCACTTTGTTTGTTTCATTGAGAGCGAGTAACAACTGGCATCTAGTAGAAACTTTCTATGACAAAGGGAATGAACTCCTCTTCGATGTTTTGCTCAAGGGTTGGTGGTTCAAATCGAGGTATATTGTAAGTGATGCACACTTCGGGGAATAAGGTCAAATTGATGTTTCCTCCTTCATTTAGGCATTGACTGAATGCTGATTTTTGACAAAATGCTCTACTCCTTAATGGTTCCTTATCAAATTCATTGGTTTTTTCTTGAAGATACAAATGCATATGACGAAGGAATGTTCGATGAAATTTGAAGAGTTGGCAATTGATGTATAAAAATTTATTCCTTTTGGCAAGTTTGAGAGAACTGGGTTGTTGTTTCCTTAACTTAGTGTTATGATAAATACTCTTTCTTCTCAGAATATGAGGATTAGTCATGCAGAAGCGACCAATGCTTTCCTTTGATTTATTTTGGATTTAGTTATCTTGTTTGGAAACTCAAGTTTTACTTTATCAAATGAAGGTTTAGATGCCCCCTCACGACAAAGCGTGTCAAATGATATGGAATAGGAGCTTTCCCGATATGAAAACTTGATTTGACAACTTGGAGTTTAGAACAAGTGTGGTTTTGGATAGAAATCTGTTTGATTGAAGGACTTGTTGATACTTGTGATGATGTTTCCTGATTTTGATAGGAGAGATGTGTTTTATCTTATGACTAGTTTTTAGATTTTGACAACTTTGTTTTATGGAGAACTTGCTTTGGGAATAGTTTTTGATACTTTGTTTTGATTCTCTATTTGATGAAGTTCAAGCTGAGGAAAGAAAGCTTCCTAAATTGTTTCCAGATTTTTCAAAAATACCTTCTGTTTTGCCCCCTGTTTTCTCAGTTTCTGCTACGTGCTAAGACAGAAACACAATGCGCTACTGAATTTCCTCAATGCGCTAGAGAACAAACTCCATGTGCTAAGCTGCCCTCTGTGTCGCACTAACTAGTTGTTTTGAATTTTTTTTAGTCTAAAAGGTTATGCACTAATATGGGTTGCCAATGCGCTAACTGCTGGTCTCTACGCACTAATTCTTGATCCCCATGGGCTAAGCTGTTGCTTCAACGCGCCAAAATATTTCTAGAAAGTGCTAAGTTTAAATTGCTAGTGTTGGATTTTGATGAAGTGCTAAAGTTCAAGAATGAATGCGCTAAAGTGAAGTTCGAGTGAGCTAAAGGATGGTTTCTACGTGCTAAGAAGTTGTTCTTACGTGCTAGACTACCCTAATAGTTTTGACTTGGTGGTTTTTCTGCAATTTTTGGATTTTGTTTTCAATGATGATGGATGATTTTATGAAGTAATAAATGAAAGCACGACACAAAAGAAGCAACCATTTTGCTTAGTCTAAATAATGGGTGTATGTTCTGTGAGGATGTGTTCAAATCCCCAATGTTTTAACAAGTTTAGATACAACAACATACAATTCAATCAGACTCTTTATTCAAGGGTCATAAGTAATATTATAGCCCACTAGTCTCGATACTTCGTCAGCTCAAACAACCTTGTTACCCCCTAGGGGGTGCCCATTTTTTTGCCTTTTGCTAGAAATTAACCCAAAGTGAATTGCTTCACAATTGAGTAGTTATCTTGGGAGATATATGGTGAGTGATCTTGGGGGCAGATTCTTCCGCACCCTTGCACTATGATATTACAAATGTTTGGATACTGACTTGGCCCAAAGTTTCTATGCTAAAGTTCGTAATCAGGCTTCCCGTTTGGCTGTCAGTGATAAACTCCCTTAGGAGGCTTCCCAACCTTTAGAAAAAAGGCTTTACTTATCTCCAGGATACTGGGGGAAAGCTAATCGCTGCATGCAACCGTTGAAAAGGACTTTCGTCACTTTCCACTTTTGATTATAGTGGGTTGGAACACTTTGTGTCAAAGTCATTTCCCACTTAGGTCGTTCCCTTCACACCGGCCAAAGAATGGCTTTAAGAGTTTTTCAACCCCTCAGGAAGGCATGCCTGTCAAAGGATTTAATGCAATAAACACTGAAAGTGTAAGAGTGGTCTGGCTTTTTGATCACCCAGTTAAGGGGAGAGCATATTCCTTCCACTTTCACAGCAAAGCAAACAAGTGTTCTTTTTAACTTTTATTGCAATGATTTGGTAAAATCTATATGGAGATGTTGCTCCACAAAAACATGGTGTTTATTTTATCCCTTCAAAGCAATGATTTTCTGATCTAGTAAAGGAACTTGGTCAACAAAGCAAAACTCCAATTTGGCATCAACAAAATAAAATCGGCAAAAGGGGAAGATCTTCCCTCTTTAACTTGAAACAAAAATTTAAACAAGTGTGGTTATTTTTCCTTGCAAAAATTGAAATTGATCCTTTTATGCACCAAAGGATGGTGAGGTTCTTTTTAAAGCTCTTTGTTTGCAAAATAGAAAAATTGTCTTGTTCTTTTTAGAGCCCAAAATGATAATTTTTCTCCTAAAAAAGCAAGAAAGATGTTTTTGTTGTTCTTTTTATTTGCCCAAAATATAGATGAGTTCAATTTTATCCAAACAAGAATTAAAAGACTTTAAATTTTAACTAACTTAGCTAAGTTAGTAAAAAATTTAAACTATTGTAACTCTTAAAATTAAACTAAGCTTCAACCTGCAAGAAACTGTCTAAAATCCTACAAAATATCAATTAAACAGTTAGAAAACATTGGTTCTTGTGGACTTCTACAAGTCTAGATTTAATCTCGGTTACAAATTTAATTTTTGCCTTCTATCTGTGATGCACTACAGAAAAGACTATATGCGCTACAGGATAACCGAGATGCACTATCGGACAGACCCGATGCACTGAGATGTTTTCCAAATGCGTTGCTCTATTAAGTTCTCGCACCGAGACCTACAGGAAAAATGTTAAAAATTATATGCGCTAAGGGATGTTTTCTACGCACTAGGAAATGAGTCCCACATGTCGAATAGTGTACTGGATGTGCTAGAATGTTAACCAGATGCGCTAAGGGATGTTCCCCACGTGTTGATTCCTGTTTCCCACATACCTATGAAAGTGGTTAGATTCAAAAACTGATTTGATTAATAGGGTTGAGCCCCATGGTGGGCGCCATAAATGTATGCAGAAAAAGCGGGTCGATGAAACTCAAAATGTGAAAATGTTGTTCCAAAGGGGCTTGTCCACACACCCACAGGACTTCTTGGTGCAAGTTATGGAGCTATGAAGGATAGTTTAACTTCCCAAGGTAGGTTCTATGGTTATCTATCTCACAAGGTCCATCAAGCCAATGCCCTTGCTCTTAGATCACTGAGCAAAGTGACTTAGGGATGACGATTGCAAGAACGAGGGATGCTTTAGATTGATTTTAACATGAATGCATCCTATTTATGCATGATTATACAAATGAGCTAAACTAGATTATAAGATGACAAGGTTAGTAGCAATACTCTCCTAACATGATATATTAGTTATATGATTTAAGCTAATGATAATAGAAATGATCTAAAATGCTTATTAGATTAATTCCTATTACAAAGAGAGGCTAGATGTATTGATAAAATTGAGCATAAATGAGATACTAAAAGCTTGGATTCCTTAAAATGGAGGAATGAGAGCTCTATTTATAGGGAAAATAGGACAATGGATGGTCAAGATTGGAGGAGTTAATCAAGGGTCAGGATTGAAAGTTATCAATCCATGTTTACAATTTCCACCAATGAAATGGTGACAATTGTCAACATAAGACTTCTTGAGAGGAGAGGTAAGAAGCATTAAATGCTTGAGAAGACCTCGTGGTTACCTTAGAAGGTAAGGGTTAAGGTTTGGTTAGGGTTATCCAATGGGTAAAACTTTTACCCAAGGGGTAAACTCTTGTGCAAAGGTTAAAGGGATAACCATGGTCAAAGCAATGAATGCTTGATGAGACCCCTGGGTTAGAAGAAGGTTAAGCTAGGCAAAAAGTCTCTAACCATGCCACTAAGAGTTAGTTAACCATTAATGGTTTGAAGACTTTAGGGACAAATTTGTAAGAGTCCTTCCAAATTTGGGGGTATTCAACAAGTTAGCTTGTTGAAGGCATAAAGACTTTAATGCCTTTTGAAGACTTTACTCCAAATTTGAGAAGTGACCTCCTCAAATTTAGGGAAAGGGGATAATTGATGGGTTTAGGTTAATTGATTAGGATTAGATGGATTCTAGATGAACTTAGGAAGAGGATTGGGATGCAAGTGGGAGATGTAGGAAAATGCAAGTGGATGAGGGATAATAGGATTAATTAAAGTAAATTGCTTTATTTCAATTTGGTTGCAAATTGGGGATTAAATAAATTAGATTTATTTAATTGGGATGAACTATTTAATTAAATGTAAATTTAATTAAAAAGTAAAGAGAAGGAATTTAATTAAATAAAATGATTTATTCAATTAAATGATAAAAAGGGCTTAAGTGAATTTAAATAAATAAATTGAATAATTTATTTAATTAAATAGAAGAATGTAAGTGATTTAATTAAATTAGATCTAACTAAATAGAGGAATGAGAATAAAATGAACATTAAATATTCATTTAGGAATATGGTCATTTTTATACATCTACAGTTATCTTATTTTATGCATACCGGTTGCTAAGTTATTGTGCTATTAAGGTTAAAATTAATCATTCTGGGAGAACATTGATTCAACCCCCCCCCCTCCTTTGAGTGTTCTTGGATTCTAACAAAAATATTATAATAAGGAATGCACATGCATTTAGGTACACTACCTAGAGCTCACTGCTCAAATACAATGACCCGGAAGGCTACAATCCTCAGGGAAGTCTCACTGATTTACAACAAGATTTAGACTAGAATCCGGAAGAAATGAACTAAAATAATATCATCTCCAAATGTCTGATTACAGTTTCGGTTAAGCACAGATGTCTTCTCAGCAACACCAATCTCTCCACAATCACAATGTCGAAGGATGACTCCTTGTTCGCATATAAGCTACTCTCTAATAATGCAGACACAACCTCTACACCTAAATTATATGAATATATCACCTATATATACAAGTCGTCAACCTTGACAACAAGGTCAACTAAACCCTGAACTCACAAATATAAAATTACATCACATGATACAAAGATCGACCACCAGACCAATATAATGATTTACATGACATAGCATAGACCTAATTCAAATTCTCAAATGCTCAACACCACCGGAAATCACGCCAAGATCAACTGCAACAAGCTATACCACCAAGAAAACTGCATAACATGAAAATCATCACTGATTCATAGAAACCATCAAAAACTTGCACAACGATCAATGTGGATCATCAAAACAAATAGGACATAACTAAGAAACACCAACAAGCATGTTAGAATCCTCAGAAACAGTTGTGCCAACACCACTTATCAAATCTTCATCTGTCAACTCAAGAACACAACCAATCAACAATTGTCATGAAGAAAGATAACTTGTGGAGCACAAAATCACAAACCATCTGAAATGAAGATGTACAAGACCATTTCAAACAATATCCCAAAATTTCAGCTTAAGATCTGATCACACCAAAATATAACGGAGGAAATACCAAGCTTTGCAAAGCACCAAAACTGCAAAACAAAACCACAAAACCAGATCATAAGATCTTTTCAATCTGCAATCACCACAACAAATCACAAGAATATGTTGACATCAATGACAATAACATATCCTAGCAGCAACAATGACCAACAATCTCCAACAAGAGAGGTATATTCTACTTGCATGCAACTAGAAATATCTATTTGCTAACTAGGTGGTATGACTAACAGTCTACTAGCATAGTACACTCCTTGACTATAGTCAATCACGTGGATAAGGTTATCTTAAGCGGGTCATAAAATTTATCCTTTGGTGATCACCTTAGATAGAGAGTAGTCTGTGTTAGAGGAATATAGTTTTCTAGAGTCAAAACTTCATTTGTTGCCATAAAACTCAATGCATGTACCTTGTTTGGTGCTATAAATGAAAGAGAGATTCTTAATTTCGAACAAGTAGATCACAGTTGACTAATCTAGGAGTATGTATACAAAGTCTTATATTATTGATAAATTTTATAAACACATAAAAGTCACTTGGATCCAACATAAGATGTAATCTATTCAATAGATGAACAAAAAATGAGTATAAGATAGTCATCCCATTCACATAATTCAACTTGTTATTCAAAACACATTATGTATAAATATAAGTTATCATATTTCTTTAACACATTCATAACCATCTAAAACCCATTCGATTTCATCTGAAACATACTAAAGAGAGGACACCAATCCAATTAGGAATAACCCCACCACGTGGATGTTATCCCTCTAAATATAAGGTTTATCCATTCAAATAATAATTCATGAAATACATTAATAACCCATTTCTAGTACTCATTTTGATGACCCATTTTTAGTACCCATTTTGATGACCCATTTTGAGTGCCCTTTTCATGACTCATTTTTAGTACACATTTTTATAACCCCTTTTTAAAACCTATTTTCATGACCCAGTTTGATTACCCATTTTAAGTACCCATTTTGATGACCTATTTTGAGTAACCATTTTGACAACCCATTTAGAGTACCCAATTTTATGGCCCATTTTTATGATCCCTTTTTTATGACCCATTTTGATAATCTATTTTTATGACTCATTTTGAGTACCTATTTTAATGACCTATTATTATCACTCATTTTAATGACCCATTTTTCTCGCCTAGTTTTGGTACTCATTTTTAGTATCCATTTTTATATGACCCATTTTTAGTACTTATTTTGATAACCCGTTTTATGACCCATTTTGATTACCCAATTTTAGTACTCATTTTTATGATCCATTTTGATGACCCATTTTAAATGTCAATTTTTATTACCCATTTTTAGTACTCATTTTAATAACCCATTTTTAATACTCGATTTTAGTAACTATTTTTATGACCCATTTTTATGACATGTTTTTGTCCATTTTTAGTACCCATTTATATGACCCATTCTAAATATCTAGTTAGTACCCATTTTTATGACCATTTTTAGGACCCATTTTGAGTACCCATTTTTCTATACATATTTTTATTACCCACTTTTATGGCCCATTTTGATAACCTATTTTTATGACCCAATTTGATGACCCATTTTTAGTACTAATTTTAGCACCCAATTTTATGATCTATTTTGAAAATCCATTTGTATGACTCATTTTTAGTACCCACTTTTATGACCCATTTTGATGGCCTATTTTTATGACCCATTTTTATGACTTATTTTAATGACCTATTTTGAGTATCTATTTTTATGACACATTTCAAGTACCCATTTTTATCTCATTTTTAGTATCAATTTTAATGACTCATTTTAATAACTCATTTCTAATGACCTATTTTAAGTACTCATTTATGATCTATTTTGAGTACCCATTTTGATGACTCATTTTTCAATGACCCATTTTAATGACCTATTTTTATTACTCATTTTGAGTCCCCATTTTAATCACCTATTTTAACGGCTCATTTTGAGTACACATTTTTATGACCCATTTTTAGTGCATATTTTGATGACCATGTTCGAGTACTTATTTTGATGACCCATTTATAATATTTATTTTGATGACCCATTTATAATACTTATTTTGATGACCTATTTGTATGACTCATTTTGATGACCCATTTTTAGTACATATTTTTATGATCAATTTTTAGGACCTCTTTTGATGAACCATTTCTATAACACACTTTTATGACACATTTTGATGACCTATTTTTAGTACTCTTTTCTATGACTCATTTGGAGTAGCCATTTTGATAACCCATTGCGTATCCATTTTGATGACTCATTTTGAGTGCTAATGTTTATGACCCATTTTTATGATTCATTTTGATGACCCATGTTTAATTGTCATTTTTATGACTGATTTTGAATACTCGTTTTTATAACCCATTTTTAAGACTCATTTTGAGAACCCATTTTTAGTACCTATTTTGATGACTCATTGCTATGACCTATTTTGAGGACTCATTTTGAGTACTTATTTTATGACCTATTTTGAGTATCCAATTTGATAATCCATTATTATGACCTATTTTGAGAACCCATTTTTAGTGCATATTTTTATGACCTATTTTAATGAATTTTTTAAATTAATAATGGGTACTCAAAATGGGTCATCAAAAATAGGTATAAAAAGGGGTCCTCAAAATGGGTCAAAAATGGGTGTTAAAAATGGGTCATAAAAAAAAGTCATATAAATGGTAGATAAAAATGAGTCATAAAAATGGGTCATCATAATAGATCATCAAAATAGGTACCTATTTTTATGACCCATTTTTAGTACCCAATTTTATGACTCACTTTGAAT
The DNA here is from genome assembly GCF_030272615.1 of Cryptomeria japonica. NCBI lineage: Eukaryota > Viridiplantae > Streptophyta > Pinopsida > Cupressales > Cupressaceae > Cryptomeria > Cryptomeria japonica. The sequence goes on from NC_081413.1 coordinate 167,878,125, forward strand.
ATATACTTTTATGACCAATTAATAATGGCCTATTTTTATGACCCATTTTTATGACCTATTTTTGGTAACCATTTTATGACTCATTTTGAGTATCTATTTTATAACCCATTTTGAGTATCCATTTTTATGACTCATTTTTTATACCCATTTTTATGACTCATTTTGATTACCAATTTTTATCACCCACTTTGTGTACCTATTTCAAGACCCATTTGAGTATCTATTTTGACGACCTATTTTTATGACTCATTTTGATGATCCATTTTATGAGTCTTTTTTATGAGCTATTTTGATGATCCATTTTAATGACTTTTTTAGTCGTTATTTTTATCACCTATTTTAAGTATCCATTTTTAATATCCATTTTTAGTACCCATTTTGAGTACTCATTTTTATGACCCCTTTTGAGTACCCATTTTTATGCCCCATTTTTAATACCCAAAATGAGTCATAAAAATGGATAGTCAAATCATAAAAAAATAGGTCATAAAAATGGGTATTCAAAATAGGTTATAGAAATAGATACTAAAAATGAGTATTAAAAGGGTAATTAAAATGGGTACTCAAAAAGGGTTATAAAAATAAATACTAAAAATGAGTATTAAAAAGGGGTAATTAAAATGGATACTAAAAATGGGTCATCAAAATAAATACTAAAAATAGGTACTAAAAGTGAAAGATAAAAATAGGTAATAAAAATTAATTATAAAAATAGGTTATCAAAATGAGTATTCAAAATGGGTTATAAAAATAGGTCGTCAAGATAGGTCATAAAAAATGTGTGAGATTTTGCCAAGATCAAGAGCTCAATGAAATGTACAAAATAGAGACACAATATAGAACAAGAATAAATTGTATTCTCATCAATAGAAAATGATCAATAATATCAAATTACATACAATGTAGATGAGCTTGCTTATATAGGCGAGGCTAGGGATATGTGAGCACACAAACATGACATGTGGCTCAATAAGAAACAAGGGTAGGTAAGAAATAGGTGTGGGTAGGTAGGAGAAATAATATAATATTCTACAAGAGGTGGATGACCCACCGAATGTGGAGTGTAACAGCAAAATAAGACCACAAAAGGTGGAATTTCTCCTACAAGCTCTATCCCTATGTGCACACTTCCCTAAGTGTCTCAAATCCAAACTACGAAGAGATGCATTATCCTAAGTTAACTTAAGTAAGTGTAATAATATCCAAAATGAATATTTATTTACACCAAACCCCCCCCTTAAGTGCAACTTAGGGGAATGAAGACTCAAGTCAACACTGCAACGAAGCAATGCAAGATGGGTCCCGGCTACGAGGCCATGTTAGGTACCCATGAACAAATGCAAATGCATGCAAACCAATGCAATGAAATCTTTCACAAAGCGGGGAAAGAGAGAAAAAACCAATGGGAAAAAACCCTCCCCCAAAAGAGAGATGAAAAACTAGATATAAAGAACTCTCATAGAAGTATGTGAAGAACAAAACCCCATGTGAGGAAAAAGTCCCCCCCATATGAGAGAAGAAGAGAAGCTAGGAAGCCCCCCCTCAATGTGGAATCTGCACCAATGATAGAAGCGTGATGTATGAAGAAACTGCTCCACGAACGTCGAACAACATTCCTCCCCTTAGGACGAAACAAAACCAAAAGTGTATCCATGAAGTCTCCCCAATCATGAAGGGAAGATGTATGAGAAAAACTCATGATGAAAAGAATCTCTGAAAACTGCTCAAGTGTCCCCATGTCGATGCTAAAAGATACCCCTTCCAAAGGTGGTAAACTATGCCACACTGCTGAAAAAGGCACTCCAAGATCTAGTGGAGATGGATGTAGAACATGTCCCAAAGACTCACATGTCTCCTCAAAAAATAGAGAGACCTCCTCCAACTGTTGTACACAAGTATCCACAATCATGTCAACCTCTAAAGATTGATCATGTAGAGAATGCACAAGAGGGTTAGAGTGTTCCCTTGCAACAATCGAAGAAGGATCATCTTCATCAAAGAGAAGATGAATGTCATCAATGATGTCTCTCAAATCTACAATGTAGGATTCCACAAACAAACCTGCAATGTCTGTCAAGTAATCATCCCATGAATCTGAAGCTGGAAGATAATGAATATCCTACTGCACTGAATCACATGAAGGCAAAACTGTCACACTATCTACATCATCAGGTGCAATAGGTGATGTGATATCAATACGAGGAGATGAAATACAAGACTCAAGAATGGGTTCACATGTGAGAATCCCCATGTTCAAGTGCCCAAAGTTCTCTTCAAAATCTGAACCATCACAAGAAGTGTGATCATCATGTGTAGAATCATCAAATGTGAAATCATCATCATCAACAAAATCTGAAAAGAAGTATAACCGAGATGCATGATCAACCACCCTAGTCACAATGATAGCTCTAGTCTCCAAGTCTCTAATGAAAACTGAGTCAGGTGTGAACTCCACAACTCTCTTAGTTGCGCCATGTGTGATTTGATAGATAGAAAGGAGATTGTTTGTCAAGTGGAGTACACACAACACATCATTGAAGGAGTTATCCTCAATGTCAATAGATCCTTTCCCAATCATGTCCATGTATGTATGATTGCCCATCAAAATCTGTGGCATGGTGCAAGGCTCAAATGTAGAGAACATAGACTGCGAAGATGCCATATGATGAGAAGCCCCTGAATCTAGAAGCCATCGCTCTGAATTATGACTAATAGTAGCACATAGAGCTTTTCCTTTTCTTGTTCCAAAAGAGTGAGTCTTCCCACTTGTAGAAGCCATGAATGCTTGCCCTTTTCCTTTTGAATGTGAGGAAGTGGAAGTTGATGAATCATCCTTCTTGTAGACTTTAGGCAAATCAATGTTATGCTTTTTGATGATATGTGTGAGCTCATCAATCTTCTTAGAATGGCAATGATGCTCCTCATGACCAACCTTTTTACAATAAGCGCAAGTAGGTCTCTCCCTCTTTGGTGAATTATCTCTCTTGGAAGAGGATGAATCTCCTTGTTTTGGAGAAGATGGTGCTTTTTCCTGAGGCTTTGATTGCCATTTCTTCTTGTTTGAGTTGTCCTTTCCTTGATTTCCTTTGTTCCCTTGATTTGCCACTAATGCTTGAGACTTAGAAGCCTTAAGAATGTCCATGCTTATCAACTTAGTTTGTTCCATCATCAACATTTCATTGAAAGCATCAAATGTAGGCATTTTGTAGCTTGAACCCATTGTCATCCTATGGGTTTGGAAACTAGAAACAAATGCTGCATATTCTTGTGGAAGCTTGCCTATCAAGTTGAATATCAATTGAGTATCCTTTTTATCAATGCCACAATCTTTGAGTTGTGCCCTCAACTCATTTGCCTTAGTGACATAATCTTGCATAGTATCAAAGTTCTTGGGATCTAACATGGTGAGATCAATATCAATTTGATATCCCCTAATCTCATCAACTTGACCATACAAGTCTTGAAACTTTTGCTAAGCATCCTTGATTAGAGTACACTTCTTAATATGAAAAATGAGATCCTTTGATACATACTTTCTTAAGGTACCAATTGCCATGATATTTTTAGTGAGCCAATCCAAGTGACCAACTGGATCAACCTTAGGATCAACTGGAGCAACAATAGTTCCATCAATGTAATGAGTGAGTCCTTTTTCCATAAGTTTACTCCATGCATCAATTTTCCAAGTAACATAATTATGAGGAGTTAAGAGAGGAAACTTAGAAGAACCCATAGCAGCAAAAAGGAAGGAACACAAGAGCACAAAAGCATAAGAGACACCCCCCCAAATTCAATCAATCAAAGTACCCCCCAAAGTGATGATTTTGGCACTTTATACTTAGTGCGATTACAATGAGCCACTTGCAAAACAAGGCAAAGTTGACTTATGATGCAAATTTTACAACTTCTGAAATGAGATACAAGAGACTTCAATCAATAGTGCAATGAATCTAACTGAGATTCAAGCATATATACAAGTACCAAGAGAGCCAAAGATGGCCAAAATCTGAAAGTACAATTTCTACTTACAATGGCATCAATCTGATAGCATCAAGTGAAAGTAGACAAAAAAATACGCACTTTCAAAAAAAATGGCACTTGAAAAGGAGGTCGTATGACCCTAAACGAAGCCTCTGAAGTTGCAAAAACTGGGATAAATCAGGTACAGTCACCAAAAACTGCATTTTCTGAAAAATCCGTGCATCAAAATCAAAAAATCTCTTCACCACTATGAAGAGCACAAAATTCTAGCCCATTTCAAAAAAAATTGCTCGAAAAAAGGAGCAAAAATGAGCAAGATATCATCGTTTGAAGTTGAACTACAAAATCAGAAATGCAAATGAGAGGGGGGTCCAAAAATTTTCAAACCCTACTGACATGTGCTGATGTCAGCAAATCACTTGATTAAATTTGACGGTCGTATGACCGTCGCAAAAACTTTGCCTCCTTGCTGACTGGGCGTCCGTACTGTACAGACTGCTGACTGGGTAGGTGACTGTGCAGTACGGATGCTGACATGGCACTGTACAATGGCGTACAGATGGACTGAATGGCACCGATGACGTGACATATGGATCTGACATCACTATACAGGGTGTGCAGATTTTCTCGCAGGCCAGTGGCCTCCTGCCACATGGCGGACGCGGGGCTACTTGTTTTGGTGGTCGTCGGCGGAGGGAGCGGCCGGAGCTGAGGGGGTCGGCGGCTGTCCGGAAGTCTTGGGCACTGGCGGAGACACAACAACGACGACGGTAGGTTGTGGCGACGTCGGGGTCCTAGCCTGCGGGAGGTACACTGTAGCGGCGGCGGGAGGACAGAACGACCGACGTGACTCGGCAAGTACCGGCGCGGGCATTCGGACCTGCAACCCCTGTGACACGCAAGTATGGGGTACGGGGGGGTCTGCGGACCCCCAAATACAGTGCACAAAAAAGAACTTTTTTTTTTATTTTTCAATTTTTATTTTTTTTTGACGAAAAATTTTTGAATTTTTTATTTTATTTTTATTTTCGGAAAATATAAAAAATTTCGAAATTCATACAATAATAACAAAATTGGCGAAAAAAAATTTTCTCACCAAAATAGGCCGACTTTATAACCAAAATTCATGGAAATGGCCTTCTGGACGCAATGGCGGGGTCAGATCTGGTCTAGGATGCCTCCAAAAGATACTGCTCCTCAGATCTACCTCTTGACGTCGCAATAATGCCTCTTCAAGATGAATCAATGAAGCCCCAATGGCTCTGATACCATGTGAGATTTTGCCACGATCAAGAGCTCAATGAAATGTACAAAATAGAGACACAATATAGGACAAGAATAAACTGTATTCTTATCAATAGAAAATGATCAATAATATCAAATTACATACAATGTAGATGAGCTTGCTTATATAGGCAAGGCTAGGGATATGTGAGCACACAAACATGACATGTGACTTAATAAGAAACAAGGGTAGGTAGGAAATAGGTGTGGGTAGGTAGGAAAAATAATATAATATTCCACAAGAGGTGGATGACCCACCGAATGTGGAGTGTAATAGCAAAATAAGACTACAAAAGGTGGAATTTCTCCTACAAGCTCTATCCCTATGTGCACACTTCCCTAAGTGTCTCAAATCCAAACTACAAAGAGATGCATTATCCTAAGTTAACTTAAGTAAGTGTAATAATATCCAAAATGAATATTTATTTACACCAGCAAAATGGATACTAAAAATACGTACTTAGACGGAAACGTGGTCAATGGGCATGTTTAAGGGAGAGTGTGACCTTTCTTTTCAGCTGGTTTGTCAGTACAGGGTTGTAAGCATGAAGGAGGTGGTATTTGTCATCTTTTATTGATTGACTATAGTAGGAGATCACAATCGAGAACTAGAGATTTGGACTTAGAGATGCAGTGCATTGGGTAGAGAGATTGGGAGATTTTTTGGATATTCTAGCTTCTTCTAGAGGTTTTCAAGCTCTATTTAGGACTACAAAAATACATTAAGGATAGACTAATTGTAGTGAGCGGGCAGTGGAGTTCTAAGGGAGGCAGGGATACAAGCATTGTAGTAGGATGGAGTCATTTTTTGCTATGAGTTGCATGAATTATGAAGAAACTGTAGAGAGACAATGCTTGGACTTGTTCAACGCAGAGGATGAGATTTATGAGGTGATTTTGGAAATGGTGGATGCATCACTGAATTTGCAGGGACATTGGTGTGATGGATTTATTTATGAGGTGGTGCTCATACCTTTGTTTGACTTTCTGGAGTCGAAGGAGAGGTGTATCGAGCTCCTTGGGGACTTTGTTAAAGCAGTGAATGGGGATGTAGTGGCAGATGCTCTGTTGGAGTTGCAAAATGGTACCAAGGAAAGTATTTTGAGGATTTACTTCAATCCATCCATATATTATTCCTTAGACTCAGAAGAGGATTCTGAAGTAGAAGATGACCAAGAGGGGCCCGATGAGAAGGGAGAGGAAAGTAGTGATTTGGACTCAGAGGACAGGGAGGAAAGGGAGAGGAAGGCGGAGAAGAGGAGGAAGAGGAGGTTTGTCATGGAAGCTTGGCCTATTTTTAGATAAGGGGTGTTAAATGGGGATCTATTAGAATTTAGACAACTCAAGGACTCGGATGATTGGTGGTTGACATAGGAATCCTGAAATACCCTATTCAATCTCGAAGAGTTGGTGTCTCAGTTGCTGCATTCTCTCATGTAAATGGTACTCAAGTATGTTGAGTTGGTGTGTAGGTCATAGGGTTTGTTTGTGCTCCATCTTTTGTGTGGTTTGGAGAGTTAGTCCTGGTGTGTAATGCATTTCTATGTAAGCATTTCTTTTTAGAAGTAATACAGGGAGCTATCCCCATCAAAGAATAACACTTACCATTAAAAAAAAAAATAGGTAATAAAAATGAATTATAAAAATGAGTTTATCAAAATGAGTACTCAAAATGGGTTATAAAAATAGGTCGTCAAGATAGGTCATAAAAAATGGATACTAAAAATAGGTACTAAAATGGATAGTAAAAATAAGTCATAAAAATGATTACTAAAAATGGGTACTAAAAATGTGTCATAAAAATGAGTACTTAAAATGGGTCATAAAAATGGGTACTAAAAATGGATAATTAAAATGGGTACTTAAAATGGGTAATCAAAATGGATCATGAAAATAGGTTATGAAAATAGGTCATAAAATAACTTATTAGAATATGTACTAAAAATGGGTCATTAAAATGGGTCACAAAATGCGTCATAAAAATGAGTACTCAAAATGGGTTATAAAAATGGCTACTCAAAATAGGTCATAAAAATGGGTATTTAAAATGGATCATAAAAATTGGTACTCAAAATGGATCATCAAAATGAGTACTAAAAATTGGTCATCAAAATGGGTACTAAAAATGGGTCATCAAAATAGGTCATCAAAATGATTATCAAAAGGGGTCATAAAAATGGGTACACAAAATGGGTCATGAAATAGGTAGTCAAAAAACTGTCATCAAAATGAATCGTCGAAATGGGTCTTAATAATACTCAAAATGGATCATAAAAATGGGTCATTAAAATGAGTCCTAAAAATGGGTACTTAAAATGAATCATCAAAATGGGTTTTAAAAAAGGGTACTACAAGTAATTCATAGAAATAGGTCATAAAATGGGTATTAAAATAGGTCATGAAATTGGATAATAAAAATGTGTCATAAAAATAGATACTAAAAATAGGTCATAAAAATGGGTACTCCAAATGAGTCATAAAAATGGATCCGAAAAATGAGTCATTAAAATATGTATTCAAAATGGATACTCAAAATAGTTCATTCAAATGTGTACTCAAAACAAGTACTTAAAATGGGTACTAAAAATGAGTCATGAAAGTAGACCATCAAAATGGGTAATACTAAATGGGTCATAAAAAAATGGGTGTTTAAATTTGATCATAAAAATGGATACTAAAAATGGGTCATCAAAATGGATACTCAAAATGGAACATAAAATTGGGTCATAAGATGAGTACATAAAATGAGTCATAAAAATGGATACAAAAAATGTCATAAAAATGGGTACTCAAAATGAGTCATATATAATGGATTATCAAAGTAGGTATTCAAAACAGCCATACAAATGAGTACTTAAAATGGGTCAAAAAAATGAGTAACCAAAATGGGTACTAAAAATGAGTCATAAAAATAAGTCCTTGAAATGTGTCATAAAAATGGGTACAAAATATGGGTTGTAAAAATAGGTACTTTAAAAAGGGTCATCAAAATGAGATAAACATAGTTTATAAAAATGGGCCATCAAAATGGATACTAAAAATGGGTCATCAAAATGAAAAGCTCAAAATGAGCCGTAAAAAAATGGCTACTAAAAATAGGTCATGAAAAAGGTCATCAAAATGGATACTAAAAATGGGTCATCAAAGTGAGTACTAGAAATGGGTATTCAAAGTGAGTCATCAAAATGGTTACAAAAAAATGAGTCATCAAAATGGGTCATTAAAATGAGTAATAAAAATAGGTCATCAAAATAGGTATTAATAATTAGTCATAAAAAATAGTACTCAAAATGGGTACTTAAAATGGGTACTAAAAATGGGTCATAAAAATGAGTTATCAAAAAGAATAAAAATGGGTCATAAAAATGAGTAACAAAAACAGGCCATAAAAATGAGTAATCAGAATAAGCACTAAAAATGGGTCATCAAAATGAGTACTAAAAATGGATATCAAAACCGAGTCATCAAAATGGATATTAAAAATGGGTCATAATAAATTGTGTTAAATATAGGTAATAAAAATAGGTCATCAAAATGGGCACTTAAAACAAGTCATAAAAATAGGTGTTCAAAATGGGTGATAAAAATGGTAGTAAAAATGAGACCTAAAAATGGATTATAAAAATGGGTCATAAAAATGGATATACTCACAATAGGTCATCAAAATAGGTCATCAAAATGAGTACTCAAAATGGATCATCAAAATATCACTTTGAATGCATTCCATTAACTAAAAGAGAGATTCCTAATTCAGAACAAGTAGTTCACACTTGGGTAATCTACGAATATATACACAGATTCTTATAGGTCTTGATCAATTTAACAAACACATAAAAATCACTTGGATCCAACACAAGATGCCATCTACTCAATAGATGAACAAAAACTAACTATAAGGTAGTCAACATATTCACATCATTCAACTCACTATTCAAAAGTATAATAGGTATAAATATACATGTTATCATATTTCTTTAACACATTCATAACCATTTAAAACCCATCTCGGCCTCATCTGAAGCCTATTGAAGAAAGAAGTTTAATCGAATTAGGAACGACCCCACCATTTGGAAGTTATCCCCTTAGACATAAGGTTTATCAATTTAAACAATAATTCATAAAATACATTCATTCCAACAATAAGAAGATCATTTAAGCAGACCATTTCAAAAATGAAATCAACACCACGGAGAATAAATATTCATTCTAATCATAAAGCATCAAATATGTCCATTCCAACACTTAGACAAAAGGTATATTATTCCAACAATAAAGCATAAAAGGTAGCTTATTCAAACAATAACGAATAAAGTTTATCCATTCAAATAATAATCCATAAAATATAATTTATTCTTGACAATAAATCATAAAATGTGTCCATTTCAACAATAAGGTGTAAAATGTTTTCATTTCAACAATAAAGTCTAAAATGTATGATTTCCAACAATAAGTTATTAAATATATCCATATCAACAATAAGAACATAAGTCATAAAACATATTCATTACAACACAAAGATGTAAAATATATTATTTCTCAATAATAAATCTACACCAAGTAGAATAAATATCCATTCCGATTATAAAGCATAAAATATAACTATTCCAACAATAAGACAATGTTTGTCCATTCAAACAATAATTCATAAAATGAATCCATTTCAACAACATGGTGTAAAATGCACAATTTAGACAATAAGTCATAAAATGTATCAATTTCAACAAGAAGATACAAGTCATACAATATATTCATTACAGCATTTAAATGTAAAATATATTATTCTTAACAATAAATCAACGCCAGATAGAATAAATGTTCATTCAAATCATAAAGCATAAAATATATCCACCTTTAAGACATAAAAGATATCTTATTCCAATAATAAGACATAAAATTTATCCATTCAAACAATAATTCATAAAATATATTCAATCAACAATAAATCATAAAATGTATCCATATCAACAATAAGGTGTAAAATGGTTTTAGAAGATTTGAGATCTGTTAAAAATGGTTTGTTGTCTAAATACCACACTATTATTTCTAATGAAGAGACATTCTGGAGACAAAGATCTAGAGCCTTGTATTTGAAGGAAGGTGATAAAAATACCCCTTTTTTTCACTTAATTACTCTTAAGCACAGGGCGGTAAACAAGATTTCCAAGTTATCCTATAATAGGGGGATTTTAACGATGATAATGATATAAAAAAGGAAGCTCTGGATTATTTTAGCAACCTCCTGGGAGAAGTGGATGAGCTTGATGTCAGTAATCAAAACCTCCTTTTGTAGGCTATCCCTTCTACCTTGAATGAGGAAGACAATAAATTTCTCTCTCAGATACCTTCTAGTCAGGAAATCAAAAAGGCGGTGTTTTCTTTTTAGGGAGATAAGTCTCTTGGTCCGGATGGTTTTCCAATGTTCTTTTTCTAGTCCTTTTGGCACATTGTGGAGACTAATATCTGTAAGGGAGTTAAAGAATTCTTTGGTTCTAGAAGGCTTCTAAAAGAATTGAATGCGACATTCATTGTTCTTATTTTGAAGATTTCAAGAGCTGATTCTCTCAATAAATTTAGACCTATTAGTCTTTGTAACTCTATTTACAAGATCTTATCTAAGGTTCTCACTTCTAGATTGCTGGATATTCTTCCCAGAATTATATCTGCTCAGCAAAATGGTTTTGTCCCTAGTAGACAGATTTTGGATTCCATTATTTCAGTTCATGAAAATATTCATTCTCTAATGGCTACTAAAAATCAGGGATTTTTTCTTAAGTTAGATATGTCTAAAGCCTATGATAGAGTGAACTGGCATTTCCTTTTTAGGATTATGAAAGCCTTTGGTTTTGGAGAAAAAGTTATTCAGCTCTGCTCTCAATTGATGGAAACTTCCTCATCTACTGTTATTGTCAATGGATCTCCTTCCAGTTTCTTCAAAAGCACTAGAGGTCTAAGATAGGGGGATCCCATCTCCCCAATCCTGTTTACTATTTTAGTTGAAAGTTTGGGCAGATTTATTTTTAAAAATGTGGAAGAAGGGAATCTCAAAGGTCTGAAACCTTCTTCGTCCAATATTACTTGTACCCATGAATAGTTTGTTGATGATTCGATTACCATGGGGGAAGCTACTATTAGGGAAGAAAGAAATATGAAGAATGTAATGAATATTTATGAATCTGCTTCTGGCCAAAAAATTAATTGGGATAAGAGCTCTCTGTTCTTCATCAACCCCCCTGTTCAAAGACAATTAAGGATTGAAAGAATTCTTGGATGTAAAATTGTTGAGTTTCCCTCTACTTACTTGGGGCTTCCCCTCTGTTTTAAGCCTACGGATAATTTCTGGATTAAGTTGGTTGACAGATTCAACCCTAAACTGGCAGGTTGGAAAGGGGCTATCCTTAGTCAAGTGGGTAAGGTGACACTGCTTAAAGCTACTCTCCAAAACTTGCCTATTTATGCCCTCAGTCTGTTTAAAATCCCTAGAAAGTTTGCGGAGGCAATTGAAAGAACCCGAAAAAGGGTTTCTTTGGTCGGGAGTGGAAGACAAGAATAGAATTCCCCTTATAGCTTGGAACAAAATCTGTTCTCCCAAGGCCTCTGGGGGTTGGGTTTAAGGAATATTAGCTCTATGAATAATACCTTATTAGCAAAACAAATCTGGAGAATGAAAGGGGAGGAAAGAGAGTGGAATTTAATTTGGAAAAAGAAATATCTTCATATGCAACCTTCTGAGGAATAATTTCTGGATAAATCTTTTATGGTTGAAGGTTCTGCAATTTGGAATGCAGTTCAATCGGCTAAAAGTTGGGCTGCTGTTGGTAGAATGTGGAAATTGGGGAATGGAAGAGGTATAAGATTTTGGGAAGATAGATGGCTTATGGATAAACCTTTGGAGGAAATTCCAATCCTTAATGACTGGAAAGATTGGTTCAAAAACGGACATGGGGGTTTGGTTAGAGACTACTGGAGAAATGGGAATTGGATTTAGTTTAGCTAGCATTGTCTGGGTTTAAAGTTTCTTGAGATTTTTCTTTCTTCTAAAATTTTGAGGGACAACAAAGAGAATAGTTTGATTTGGAGGGAGACCTCGGATGGGAATTACTCTATGTCATCAGTTGTGGCTATCCACAACAAAGTTATGGAAGAGATTCCAATTTGGGCTAAAGTGTGGAATAAGAAGTTAACTCCTAAAGTTAATATCTTTTTTTGGATCTTTATCCAAAATAAGGTGCTGACTTTGGACAACCTTCAAAAGAGGGGATTTGTTTTTCCTAACAGGTGTTCTCTTTGTTGCAGGGAAGAAGAGTCTGCTTGCCACATTCTCCACCAGTGTACTTTTAGCCAGGAAATTCAGAAAATTATTTTTAGTAGGTGGAAGTTGAGCTGGGTTTTCCCGAACTCTCTAGGAGAGTCCTGGTAGCAATGGTACTATCCTAATTCCAACCGTAAGATTGTGGAGCTTTGGAAACTTACTTTCCCTAATGTTATCTAGAACATCTGGAAGGAGCGCAATAATTGGATCTTTAGGGATAAAAGTGCTAACCCTGAAGTTGTGGTGGATAAAATATATAGAGGTATATTCGAATGTCTTAATGGTATTGATCATGGTTTAGCAGCTAAAGAAGACTTTAATGATAGATGGAATCTTTCTATCACCAAATCTAGTAAGGAGAAGGGTAGGGAAGATTTGGTGTGGTGCTTTCCTCTTCAGGGATGGATAAAGGCCAACTTTGATGGAGCGTCGAAGGGGAATCCGAGAAAAGATGGTTATGGGGGCATTGTCAGGAATTTTGTTGGAAGTTGCCTAGTGGCAGTTGTTGGTCCTCCGGATAGTCAAACTAGTCCTTATGCTAAAGCTTCAGCAACTCTGAATACCTTGATAATTTCTAAGAACCTAAATCATGACAACTTATGGCTGGAAGGAGACTCACTAAATATTATCAAGTGCTTGAAGGGGGAAACCGAGCCTTCATGGTCTATAGAAAACAATTTTTAAAGCTAGAGAAATTCTCTCTAGCTTCAAAGTTATAATAATTGAACATGCCTTTAGAGAAAAAAATTTGGTTGGGGATGGCCTGGTGAACTTAGGCATTAATTTCAAAGCTCAAACCATTTGGCATGGGGAAGATAATTTCAATTTTAGTATTAAAGATATCCTAAGAAATGATAGATTCACGGGGAAAGAAGGACCACACAGTTATGATAGTTGAAATGAGTAATTTTTTGCATTTATAGAAAGGTAATGATTACATGGCAAAGCGGCAGGATCATAATCAAAGATATTAACCCTCCACACACTTTGTGGGTTAATATTTTCAAAATTTTGAGAGACAACGAGAAAGAAGCTCTGAGTTTGCAGAAGAACAGAGGTTACATTTTGAAATTGAATATGGGAGGGGATCTAAGGAGGGAGGAACCAGATAACATATCTAGATGGAAGGAAATGCCAAAAGTATGGACAAAGCTGGAAAAAGGGTCCTTGACGAATTTTATGGAGAAGCTGATTGATTACGATAAAGGCAGGGTTAATCTTGCAGTCTCCAAAATAACTAAAAATTGGAGTAATGGGTCTTTTAAAATCCATGGTGTGAGGTTCAAATTGGACGCAGGCCTCATTGCGACTGTAACAGGTATGCCCCACTCAGGTCTCAATTTTTTTAGAGATCTTAAAGTTTCCAATAATGTGGTTAAACTTTTCCTGTGTAAGGAGAAGGAGAGGGATAAAATAGGCAAAGCCACAGGGGGGTTATTATGATGCCTCCAACATCCAAAAAATTTGGGGTTGTTTGTTGAATGCTATCATGGAATACATTACAGTGGAGGGTCATTTTACTAGAGCTCGTACTTACCATTTTGTGCTATTAAACCACTTTAGGCATGAGAAAAGGGTTTCCCTACCCTACTACCTCTTCAGGTCTTTGTCGAGGTCTCTCAACAAACACAACAAGAATCCTTCGAACCCGGTGCTTCATTGTGGCCTCATCCTACTCATTTATGAGCACTGCAAAATCCTTGCCATTCAGGAAAACAAGAGACTGTCTGCTTCTCCAGGGAAAGGCAAGAGAAAGCTGGAGGAAGGCGGACCCAGCAAGGAAGAGTCAACTCAGAATAAAAAGAGCAAGAGTGGTACTGGCATGAATACCCAAGAGGACAAGAAGAACATAGAGGAAACCAGAAAAGATGGCAGTGAAATGGATACGGATGAGTCTGGAGGTGAGGAAAGCTAGAATGATGAGGACGTGGGAGTCAAGGAAGATGAAGCTAAGGACGTGTCAGACCAAGATAGCCCAACTCACAGTGCTAGCCTTGGCAATGTCAACAACCAGCCCATGGTGGAGAAGGATGATAAGGTTAATGAGGAAAAAGAAACAGATTCTGAGAGGGAGAAGAATAAGGAACCCGAGAAGGAAACAACTAAGGATAGTCTGAGTAAGGATAAGGAGGGTGCTGGAGAAGGGTTATTCCTGGATAACCTCAAAAACCTTACCGAGGCTAGATTGGGTTTCGATAGGTGGACTTATGAATTTTTGAAGAATATGGAAAAAAATGGTAAGTAGACGGATGAGAAAAGGAAGGAAGATGATATGAACCAGAAGCAATGGAAGCAGGATATGGAGGAAAAAGAAAGGAAAATGGAAGCTCAGATTGACAATTTGGAAGAAGGTAAAGCGGTAATGAAAAACCTGTTGGGAATGATCCCAAACATCTTGACCGTTGTTACAAAGAACCTAGACGAAATCTCTAAGGTCCTTGAAAGCTCCAGTTCTCCCAAACCGGTGGTGGACCTCAACATTGATGAAGATGCTATCGAGACTGGGATAGGGGAGTCTACTCCTAGTGGAGCGACAAAGAGAACTAGGGCGAGTTTCAAGAAAGCAGTTGTGGCGTCTGCTAAGGAAATCCCCAATCTTATGGATAATATCAAAGAACTGTATGGGATTAGCAATAACTTGGCTAATGCCCTGAAAAACATAAAATAGTTCCTTTTCTGTGCTTTGTCTAGTTTGGCCGGCTGTCGCTGGTTTTTTGGGGCTAATTTGCTGGTTTTCTCTGGTTGCTTTGCTGGATTTTCCTTTGTATGTTCATTTTGGTTTCTTAATGCTTTTATCTCGTAAGGATCTTTTGTAAAAAGGGTTTCGGGGCCCCTTCAAAACCTATTTTTACTATAATAAAAAACAATAAGGTGTAAAATGTATGATTTCTAACAATAAATTATAAAATGTATATCTATTGCAATAATAAGTCAAATAATTTCATTTCAACAATAGATCATAAAATGCATCCATATCAACAATAAGGCACAAGTCATGAAATATATTCATTACAACATTAAGACATAAAATATACTATTCCCAATTTAACACTAAAAAAAATGTCATAAGATAAATATTATAAAAAAAATTGATGGCTAAAATACTAAAAAAAACAAAAAATCAAAGAAAATTTTCATAGATATTCAAATTATACATCAAAGATTAATTTTTCTTACAAAAAATGAATAAAACTCTCATTGAAGATGAGTTAGAAAATAAACATCAATAAAAGTAATTTTCACAATATTCCAATTTGAAATTCAATAACATTACATAAATTTCTTTTGCAATTTATTTTCACAATATAAATACAACTGAACTTCATTGGCTTTTAAAAACTAATAAATTAAACTATACTACTTCTTTGAAGTTACTTTACAATATAAATTTAAGTAGTTTTAATTGTCCTTCAAAATAAATTAATACTAATTAGTTTAAAAATTAATCTTATAATAATTCATTTCCTTAAAATATAAATTTAACTAAAAGTATTCACTAAAATAAATTAATACTAAATACTTTAAAAAATAGACTAACACAAATTGCCTTTCAAAATTATCTGAAGTTACCTAGAGAGTGAATTTTAGTAAAATTTGTGTTAATAATTTTAACAAATTTTTATTTACTTTTGAAAATAAATTAAACTAATTCTATTTTCTTTGAAAATAAACACTAATTATTTTTTAAATAAATATTAAATATTACAATCAACTATTAAAACAAGGGAGAACTATTTTAAAAAATAAGATTGTTTAATTAATTTAAAAGGTAATTGAAATTTATTTAAACTAGTAAAAACAAACGACTAATTTTTATTTTATGAAATCTAATTAAAAATAATTGTTTTTTTTTTATCAGTAAAGGCAGAGCCAGATTTATATTAATTTTGGTTAAATACATAGATTATTCTCTGAGTTCCATAACATTCCAAAAACACTTGTTCTTAGAGAGCTCAACATAACATAGTTCCCTCTAAGGGCTGGAGACCTTTAGGCTCATGGTTTAGCCATTTTATCAGAGCCATAAAAAATTTAATAGTCTAGAAAAAATAAAAGGACTATTAATGATAATGGCAGATTTCCAACTGCCTAGAACCAGAGTATTTAAACATGAAAGTTTAAAGCCAAATAAAAATATATAGATATAATTAAGTATCCAATAAGCAAAATGAAGTATCAACAGAAAAGGGCCTAGCTTGAAGTGGGGAGGTCGGCTTGCGGCAGCTGCATTCTTGGACAACCATGACCTCTGCCTACTGAGATACCCCGACCACGACCCGCGCTCCTTCGGCCTCTGCTCGAGCCACCTTTGTAACTCTGCTTTGGTTTTGTTTCTGCTTCTGTAGCATTCATAGGCAAGATTCCATTCAACCTTGCAAACTGGAAGAGGTCCTCCTCTTTTCCTTGAGCCTCTGGGTCATCTCCTAAGAATCTCCACTTGAGGTAGCTCAGACCTACATTGGCAAAGACTTTGTGTCTATCCAGTTCTTTACCCTTCAGGTCAAGTAGGAATGGGTAGTATTTGATGAGCTCTCCATGGGCATTAAAAAGAATCCAGTCGCTTGGTCGGGGTGCACCAGAGTCATGGAGGGCCTTATTCAAGACTTCTTGAAATTCTTGAAGAATTTCCACATGAAAGAGCTCCCTGGTGAGATTCCAAATCGATTGCTTGAGTAGCTTTTGGTCCAGCAGAGAAGCCACAAATCTAGAGGAGATACTGGTATTGTCTCATGGATATTCATCCCTTCTCAATGAGCACTACCTAGAATCAATTTGACTGCGAGTAAAACTGGAGGGTCCGCATGGATAAGGAGACGCTTAAGTCTCAAATCCGTTATCCTTCTGAAAGAGACCTGGCGAGTAGAAGCACTGAGTGAGATAGGAGTGTCTACACCGAAGCAAGAGGTAGGCCTCGGGTAAACACTCATGATAAAACCAAATGAAGGCTCAGAGGACATGGTGACCGACGGAAAAGATTGGCGAGAAGGGAAACCAGAGAGAAAAACCAGAGGATGCAGGAAGGAAAGAAGGAAGCGAGAGGAGGACGCTTCGGCAAGAAAATCGGGCACACGTCTCAACAAGTAATAATAAGGATTAGAGGGGCAATAAAGGCTCACACGAAGGTGGCAGAGAGTAAATGCCCAGATCGAGCCAAATCTACTCAAGTGCAGATGAAAGGATTAACCTACGGACAACTCATGCAAAAGGACTGAGTGATGACGCTCTCCAGCTGGAGCTTTGAGAATCCCATTTTTTTGGAGGCAAATTTTGGTTTAGCGGTTTGTTAGCAAGGTTAACCCGGGCCCACCGTGAGCCCCAAGTTTAACTGAATGCTTAAATTTGGAGAAAGGAAGTAGCCGTTGGGATCAACCGCCAAGGAAGAGGGCGGGTAATAAGCGTTCAAATTTAAATTCTACGAACCACTAGTCTGCTGGCAAACAACGGCCCCAAACCTTGTATGAACAAATCTTGTTAGCTTGCCTGATCTGCTTTACTAGTAGGCTAAATGCCCTGAGACCACTAGTGAATGAAAGTGCCTTGAGCTGCTATTTTTGATAAGGCATCCGCCACTTCATTTGCTTCTCTGTAGATATGTTTTGCTTCAAAGTGTTCAAGACTGTTCAAATTTTCTAGGATTCTATCCAATAAAGCTTGGAGCCTCCAGTTGGGGGTTTTCTTTTTCCTTATAGCATTTATTGCTATCTCCGAGTCTCCTTCCACTGAAACATTTTTGAGGCCATGGTTGATGCAGTCCTTCAAGCCAAGTAGCAGAGCAGTGAACTCTGCTATGTTATTGGTGTCTAGAGGGATTGGCTTTGCCATTTTCCCTATAATTGCTCCTGTTTGATCTCTGATGACATAGCCTATTCCGGAAGGGCCTGGATTGCCTCTAGAGGCCCCATCAAAATTCAATTTTACCCAATCTGGCTTTGGGGGGGACTAGATTGCATCTTTTCTTTCATTGATTTTTGGCGAGAAGATGAGGGGATAATAATGCTTTGCCACTTTAGACTGATGTTCTCATCCCATGAAGAAAAAACTTTGGGTTGGTCCAAAGAAAAGGTTGTTCTGCTGTTAACTGAGTCCACTATTGCCGATTCAATTGAATTCAGAATTGATTCCTATCTCCTAGCTTTACCTTCAAATAGCCCGCGGTTCCTTTCTTTCCATATTTCTCAAATTAAGCATGATGGAGACACTTCCATAATTTGGCTCACAGAGCTCTCCTTTGTATGAAGGGACCAACTTTGGAATAGAGATTTGATTTCATTCAGCAAGGCTATGATCAACTCCAATTTAGCATAGAGCCATCTCCAACAGTTGGAAGCAAAGGGGCAATTCAAGAGGAGATGGTCCACTGACTTTGATTGAGCTTTACACAAAATGCATCTTGAAGGACCTTCATAGCCCATTCTTGTGAACTTATCTGCAGTTAGAATTTTTTTCCGGACTGCCAACCATACAAAGATGCCCGCTTTCGGTATGACTTTGGAACTCCAAAACATTTTCAGAGGGATTTTGTGATTGCTCTGCTCTACAGGGCTGACAAGCATTTTGTATCCATCTTTTGAGTTATACTATCCTGTTTTGGAAGGCGCCCAAATAAGAGAGTCTTCTCCTCTTCTGGGGCTGATGTTTCTTGCTTCTAGGTGGCCTAAGAGTTCATCTAGATCCTCCCTTGGAATTGGCAAGCCCTCCATTGATTTCCATTTCCATCTTTATGGATTCGACATGTCAGCCATCTCCAGATAGTCCCTAACTCTGGAGCCCCAATTTTGCTTGAACTAGTGTTTTGTAGCAGGGATATGGATTAGATTTGCCAGAGGTGGATAACCACCCCAGGAGTCCTCCCAAAATAGGCTAGATGAGCCCTCGTGAATATCCCAAGAAATCGAATTTGAGACCAGATTTCTACAAGAGATAATGAAGTTCCATGTTCTGGACCCCTTAGGGAAATTGCCTGATCTGAGGATGTTAAGATAATTCTGATCTAGGAGATATTTTGTTGCCAGCATTTTGACCCAAGAAGCACTAGGGTTTTTGATGAATTTCTAGACTAGTTTAGCCCCTAAGGCTATATTTTACAATTTAAAGTCCTTGATGCCTAGACCACCCATTGGTCTGGGCTTAATAATTTTATCCCAAGCTATTAGAGAAATCTTATGCTTCTCTTTGGTGTTTTGCCAAAAGAAATTTCTCATCTTCTTGATTATGAAGGAATTGGCACTAGATGTTAAGGATAATATAGATAATAGATAAATTGGAAGGGCCGAGATCACTGCTTGGATCATCACTAGTCTTCCCGCCCAAGATAACCATTTGCCCTTCTAGGAATTTGCACTTCTTTCAACTTTGAGTTTTAAGGGATCCCAAAATTTAGAGTTCCTTAGGCCTCTATCTATTGGGATGCCCAAATAAGTACATGGAAGACATCCTTCTTTGCAATTTAGAATTCTGAGAATTTTGGTTTGTAGTGAGATTGGAGTTGTGAAGAAGAAGGCTTTAGTCTTATCCTTATTTCTTAATTGGCCTGAAGCCCTGCCATACATCTCTAAAATCTGATTGAGATGAGTGGCTTCCTTTACATTTGTTGTCCCCAAGAGAAGATTGTCATCTGCGAACTGCTGATGAGTAACTACAAAGTCTTTAGTTATTTTGATTCCCTCTAACTTATGGTTGACATGACTAGCTTTGATGGCCCTTCCTAGAGCCTCCCCCATTATTATGTACAGGAAGGGAGAAAGGGGGTCCCTTTGCCTAATACCCCTTGAGGAAGAGAAAAAACCCGCTGGTTTTCCATTAACCAGTATTGAGAATTTGGGCATTGAGATGCACTCAAATACCCAATTTATCCATTGATTATCAAATCCAAAAGCTTGCATGGTTTTACAAAGAAAATGCCAATCTACACTATCATAAGCTTTTGTGATGTCTAACTTTATTATCATACCTGGCCTATTTGTGCTTTGGAGGGTGTGGATTGCTTCTTGCACTACGATCACTCCATCAAGAGTTGAACGACCCGGTACAAACCTTGTCTGTTCTTCTAAGATGATGTTGTTCATGAGAGGCTTCAGTCTGTTAGTCATCACTTTTGAAAGGATTTTATAGACTGTGTTGCATAGGGAGATAGGCCTATAATCTCCAAGATTTTCTACCTTCTCCTTCCTTGGAATGAGAGCTATGAAGGTATTATTTACCTCTTTAAGAATTTTCCCTGATCTTCTTGAACACTCTAGAGCTTCTGAGAGTTCCTGACCTAAGATATGCCAGCATTTCTTATAGAAATTCGCAGGGAAGCCATCTGGCCCTGGTGCCTTACCAGAAGGGAGCTAGTTTAGAGCTTGGAATAATTCTTCCATTATTATTTTCCCATTTAACATATGATTTTGTTCCTCTGATATAATAATTGTTTTTAATAATTACAAAATTTAAATTTTGACTTTAATATTTTTTTTTTATGGGTAAACGACAAAGTCAAAATTTTCATATTAAACAAGATTACAAAAATGATAGCATACTTTAGTCCAACCATTAATAGTTTTAGCAAATTTGTTCTAAAATAGATAGATTGCAAAAAAAGACAAACCCGAAGTAGTCCTTAGCAACAATGAACCACAAAACTTATAGTTCTCAAACCCCAACAGCTTCCCAATAGCTACTACATACTCCAAGGGATCTTAACAAGTTTATCAAAACAGAATTAGAAACTGGAAATATTAAAATTGATCTATTAAATATTATTTAATTAATAGTTCATATTGAGTATTAGCTCAGAGTGGGCATATGGATGAGGAGCAATTCTTAAAATCTGGCTAAATTTGGTAGACTAAGCCTCTAATTTCAATTCTCTAGTCATATATCCTAGTCTCAAATCATGCTAAGTTATTTCACAAAATGCTTCTACAATTCCACAAAGTTCTTCAACAATTCCATGGAATGCAATGAGTTTAGAATATGCAAAATACATGCCTTTTTATTTAAGTTTTAAATTTCTTTTAGCAAATGTGATTGGCAGGTATAAAGGTATTAAGCAAAGCTATGTAGCTGTGTAGTAGTTGTGCCATGATGGGCGCTTTGACATAGGTTAGAGATGCATTAAAAATAATTAAAAGTGAATTTTTCTGTTACTTGTATTTGTGCACATTGTAATAAACATGTATGCAAAATGTGGAAGCATCAATTGTAAGTGATTTTCAATTTCAACTGTCTTCGAAAACTGACAGTTAATTTAAGTAGCAGACTATATGACAAAATGTCTCACCAAGATGTTGTCTAAGATGACCGTAATCATTGCAAATTTTATGGTGTTAATTTCAACCATGGAAACAATGAATATCATGAGCAATAACACAAGATCTTACTTGCAATGTCAGTGCCATGACAACCTTATAAACTTTGAAACAAAAGCTTTCATCTCTTTTAATGGCAGAAAAGATTAGAAATGGAGACCTTATCTGTAGTTGAGACATTTCGATGCAAGACCACCCTTGGTAGGCTGTAATCCTCATCATGAGAAAAATTTAAAAAATAATCAATAATGGAACTACTCAAGGCCTTGTTGCTCTTTACCATTCTCCAAGCTCCTATGCTTATTTCTCATACCCATATTTGAGGAGTGTCTTTCAGTTCCTACATAACATATGTATAGAGAGAGAAGCAAAGATAGTACATTGGTAACAACAACACAGTTCCTTGTATTTTGAAAAGAGGCTACATCTCAAATCAAGGAAAAATAGCATCAACAATTGGGCTAATGAAAACAGTGAGGGTGCATGGTAATAGAAGCAAGAGGAAAAAGAGAGACAAACTGCCATTCTCAGAAATGTTGAGTTTCTTGTTGTTGTTGCAGGACAACCAGGGTAGGAAGTGTTTAGTTGGATGGAAAAGACTTGGCATTTGAAATTTTGTGCAGGCATATAGAAGAAGTATTACAATGGTTTAAAAAGTATTTCTTACTTGTCAAGTTCATGAATGTTGACATTTGAAACAGGTGAGACTGTATTCCTGAGGAAAGTATAGCTATTTCTATCTACAAATCTGAAAAAGGAGACTAGTCGGCTATAGCAGAAAAGGAAGACTTAGTTCTTTTATTTTTCACTATAAATGAATATTGTACAATTTCCCTGAAACTGATATTTTCTAGCTTTTCTAATTACTGTAACTATTGATTGGGAAGCAAACTGTTAATTTGTGATACTCAGAGGGATTAATAACAGAGTCAATACTGACATGTGAAGATCCATCTCTATTATCTAAAAGAAGAAAAGCAAACAGACAAGAAGTTTGGATGCTATGTGTAGGCAAGGGTACCCAGTCTTAAATTATGTAGTGTTCCTACAATATGCACATGAAACATAATAGTTTTAGCTAGTACCTATGTAAGATTGGGTAGAACCAACTATAAGTCTGTGTACTCACAAAATTTGATTGATGCATATCTACTCGAATAAATAATATCATCAAACTAAAAGCCCTAATTAATCTCAATTTATACAACTTTGAGTAATACATATGTATTGAGGGCATTGAACTCAAGCTCAAGTGCCCAATTAAAACTATGGTCTAAGCTAAGCAAGACAGGGCCAGCATTCACCACTGTGAAATTTTTAGTTAAGATAGTGACAGTCTTTGATTGCAACTTGATTGAATTTTGTGGAAGACAACGCACTACAAGACTAAGTAAATCAAAAGCACATCAATAAATTTCCTGAATTAAACACAATGAATTAGGATGAGCTGGCATGTTTTGCAATGGAATATAACATGCAATGAAGTAATAATCTATCTGGGTTTTTTTTACAATGTTCTCTGGAAAACTATAGCATAAAAAGCTAGTATATTGCTTACAAATACAACGGAATTGATCGAAAAGGAAAAAGAAATCTCCCTGTTAATAGTGTGCTTCTAATTGACATTATGTTCTTCCAAGGAAAGTTGGAAATAACTGGAGGACAGCACAAGACATTAACAACAATTGGGATAGGTGATAACCTCAATCCCAAATTCATGGATTGCTTTACAATCACCCTTATGGTAGACTTATTGTTCTGAGCATGGATGCTTAGGTGGTTCAACATATCGTCTCGAGCAGATTTGAACAACAGATGCGTAGACTATGCAAGACCAAGCGGATGGAATGGTGAGGACTTTCGCAATTAAAAAGAAATGCAATTGATATTTCGCATTAATTGAATTTTACTAAAATCATAACTGGGCACAAAATTGTTTATTTATACTGTCCTAAAACTAAAATCACCACTAGCAAGTTCAGATCTAATTTCTCATACATCTTAGCCTACTCAAAGGTTCAATTACAAATAGTTGCTATTTGGGTTTGAAAATGTGTAGAGTTTACATAAACGATTTTAACAAAGAACCAATCGTCCATTTTTTAGCCTTTATGCTCTACTACATTATCCTGACCTTATTAAATGTAACCACTCGTTCTCATTATGCATTTGTGGATCTGATCCTGATATGGTGGAGGTAGCAAATGGTAATGTGAGCAGAGAAGAATACTATTCAAATTTTATCTTTTATTCTTAATCTTTACAAGTTTTTGGATGCTCATATTTAAACTTAGGAGCCATTACTAGAAAATACCATATCAGATCTAGATCGCTAGATCGGGAAACATGGAGTTTGTTGTGGTATAACTGAAGAAAGATCGGTAAACAATGTTATTCACACTGAAGAATTAAACCCTCACTCAAAATATGTTCTATTTCATTAATGGGAACACTATTATGACTGAAACAAGTGTTATTAACTATATATTGAATGATGATGATAAACAATTTGAAATTCCATTTCCTCTTAATCATGATTGTAGGCACTATTGCTAACTGGAAGTGATGTGAGATTTATGACTCCAAGGATGAGAGAGATTCTTGGCAATACAGTCAATCAAGGTAAGATGCTTTTTAATTTAGGCCCACTAGAATGGTGTGCGTCTAGGTCTATATTCTAATTTAGGTGCTTGAAGGCTCACTAGAGTAAATGGGTTGGAATTCATTTTCATTTTTTTTTTGAAGATTCCTAATCTTACAATATTTCACCAACGTTCACCACAATAAAATATATAAATCTCCCACTTTTCAGACCAAAGGAAGAAGATGAAAACCAACCTTTCAGATGTCGAATTTGCCTCCCATCTTCTTTACAATTATTAATTGTTGTCCATTTTTTTCATCAATTCCAGCAAGAAAAAAGAGGGAGTGGGCAGAGAATAACCTGGTTGAATCTATCAGAACACAATTTTCAGAAGAAATCAATAAATCATAAACAATCTAATATCAAAACCAATACAAAAACATTCATAAATCCATTCCCAAATTTAAACCAACAAAATCCATACTAGCAGAAGCAGTAGTACAAAAAATTCATACTAATGGAAGATGAACAGTACTGCAGGCCTAAAATAAAAGGATTTAAACAATAAGTGGGAAGAGAATAACCTTGTAGATTTAAAAATTAATTACAGAGTCAAAACTAACATATGAAGATCCATCTCAAAAAGAAGACAAGTAAACAAATTAGAGGTTTGGAGTATTCAAACAAGTGAAAACTAGCAAAACCTTGATACTGTAAATCCCCTTTATGTATAGGCAATAATACCCAGTCTTAAATTATGCAATGTTCCTACAACATGTACATGAGCTATAATAATTTTTAGCTAATACCTACGTAACATTTGATATAATCAACTATAAGTCTGTTCACTTTGAGTAATACATATCTACTCGAATAAATAATTTCATGAAATTAAAAGCCCTCTACTTAATCTAATGAAAGGAAGATTTCCCTGCAATGAGATGTGTTTCCATGAAAATCTCATCAAAATCTCATAAATCAAGTAGTTTCTCTCTTTTTTCTTCATGAATTCTTATTTAGATTGCTTAGATATCTCAACACCCTTCTTATGAATATATTTATAGAACAGTGGGGTTTGGCTTAGGCATACCCTGTTTTTTGTCCTTTGATTTGAATTTTGTTATAATGGCAAAGATTTTCCCCATTCCATTCGTTTTATAGATATCTGATATCTCCCTTTCTTGTCCCTTCAATTCTTTTCTTTTTTATTCTATTTACTTTGTTGGAATGTGGCACAAAAAAACCTAAAATGGTCAAAAGGCGAATATGCTGTTAAAATCAATTTATACAACTTTCTTTAGTTTTCAAGGGGAGTCTACAGGGAAGGAGAACCAATCAGCAAAAGAGATGAATTTAAAGAAAATAGTTTGCCATTGCAATGTTTTTTTTTTGATCGATAAAGGCAGAGCCAAAATTTATATTAATTTAGGTTAAATACAGAGATTATTCGCTGAGATTCATAACTTTCAAAGCCCACCTGTTCTTAGGGAAACCAGCATATCATAGTTCCTTGAAAAGGTTGGAGGCCATTGGGCTTATGCTTTAGCCATTTTATCAGGGCCAACAAAAATTTAATAGTACGGATAAAAGAGACTGTAAACGATAATGGCAGATAACTGCCTAGAGCCAGAGTATTTAAACCTGAAGTTACGTAGCCAAAATAAAATATATACAAATTTATGCTTAAGTATCAGGTATGAAAATTAAAATGTCAACAGGAAAGTGCCTAGCTTGCAGTGGGAATGTCGGGTTGCGGCATCTCCACTCTTGCTCGACCTCTAGCTCGACCACGACCACTGCCTGCAGAAAGATCCCAGCCACGACCCACGCACCTACGACCTCTACTCGAGCCACCTCTGCAATTCTGCTTTTGCAGCTCTCATGGGCAAGATTCTGTTTAACCTTGCAAACTGAAAGAGGTCCTCTTCTTTACCTTGGGCCTCTGGGTCATCTCCTAAGAATCTCCACTTGAGATAGCTCAGGCCTACGCTAGCAAAGACTTTGTGTCTATCCAAATCTTTACCCTTCAGGTCAAGTAGGAATGGGTAGTATTTAATGAGCTCTCCATGGGCATTGAAGAGTATCCTGTCACTTGGTCGGGGTGCACTAGAGTCATGAAGGGCCTTATTCAGAATTTCTTGAAATTCTTGGAGGATTTCCGTTGGGAATAGCTCCCTAGTGAGATCCCAAACCGACTGCTTGGGTAGCTTCTGGTCCAGCAAAGAAGCCACAAACCTGGATGATATGTTGGTACTGTCTCGCGGGTATTCGTCCTTGCTCAAGTGGGCACTACCCAAAATCAATTTAACTGCAAGTAAAGCTGGGGGATCTGCATGGATGAGTAGGTGCTTAAGTCTCAAATCCATTATCCTTCTAAAGGAAACCTGGCGAGTGGAGGCACCGAGTGAGATAGGAGTGTCTGCACCGAAGCAAGAGGTAGGCCTTGGGTAAATGCTCATGATAAAACCAAACGGAGGCTCAGCAGACATGGTGGCCAAATGAAAGGACAGGTGAGTATAGAAACTAGAGAGAAAAACCAAAAGATGCAAAAAAGAAAGAAATAAGCGAGAGGAGAACGCTTTAGCAGGAGATTCGGGTGCACGACTCAACAAGTAATAATGAAGATTGGAGATGCAATAAAGGCTCGCGCGAAGGTGGCGGAGAATAAATGCCCAGATCAAGCCGAATCTACTCAAGTGCAGATGAAAAGATTAACGTGCGGACAACTCATGCAAAGGACTGAGTGACGACGCTCTCTAGCTGGAGCTTCGGGTTTCCCATTTTTGTGGAGGCGAAATTTGATTTAGCAATTTTTTTAATTTTTTTTTATTATTATTTTTTTTTAACAAGGCTAACCCAGGCCCACCATAAACCCCAGGCTTAAATGAGCACTTAATCTGAAGAAGGGATATAGCCATTGAGGTCAACCGCCAAAAATGAGCGGGTCATAGGTGGTCGAATTTAAATTCTGCGATCCACCAACCTGCTGGCAAAGAGCGGCCCCAAAACCCGAATGAACAGATCTAGTTAGCTTGTCCGATTAGCATTACCAGTAAGTTGACTGTGAGACCACCAATGAATGAAATTGCCTTGAGCTGCTGATTTTGATAAGGCATCCGCCACTTCATTCGCTTCCCTGTAGATATGTTTTGCCTCAAAAAGTTCAAGGCTGTTCAAATTTTCTAGAATTCTTTCCAATAATGCCTGGAGCCTCCAATTAGGGGTTTTCTTTTTTCTTATGGCATTTATTGCTATCTCCGAGTCTCCTTCCACTGAGACATTTCTGTGGCCATGGTTGATGCAGTCCTTCAATCCAAGTCACAGAGCAGTGAACTCTGTTATGTTATTGGTGTCTGGAGGGATTGGCTTTGCCATTTTCCCAATGACTGCTCCTGTTTGATCTTTGATAACGTAGCCTATTCTGGAAGGGCCAAGATTGCCTTTGGAGGCCCCACCAAAGTTCAATTTTACCCAATCTAGCTTTGTGGGGGACCAGATTACATCTTTTCTTGCATTGGTTTTTTGGCGAGAAGAAGAAGGGATAATGATGCCTTGCCACTTTAACCTTATATTTTCATCCCAAGAAGAAAAAACCTTGGATTGGTCCAAAGAAAAGGTTGTTCTGCAGTTCACTGAATCCACTATTGCCGATTCAATTGAGTTCAAAATTGATTCCTATCTCCTAGCTTTACCTTCAAATAGCCTGCGATTCCTTTCCTTCCATATTTCCCAAATTAAAAATGAAGGAGAAACTTCCAAAATTTGACTCAGAGAGCTCTCCTTAATATGAAGGGGCCAGCTTTGAAACAGAGATTTGATTTCATTCGGCAATGCTATGATCAGATCCAATCTGGCACAAAGCCATCTCCAGCAGTTGTAAGCAAAAGGGCAATTCAAAAGAAGGTGATCCACTGACTCTGATTGAGCTTTACACAAAATACATCTTGAGGGGCCTTCATAGCCCATTCTTGTGAACTTATCCGCAGTTAGAATTTTTTTTTCGACTACCAACCATGCAAAAATGCCTGCTTTCGGAATAACTTTGGGACTCCAGAACATCTTCAAGGGTATATTGTGATTTCTCTACTCTGCAGGACTAACTAGAATTCTGTAGCCATCTTTTGAGTTATACTGTCCTGTTTTGGAAGGCGACCAGATAAGAGAGTCTTCTCCTCCTCTTGGGCTGATGTTTCTTGCTTCTAGATGACCTAAAAGTTCATCTATATCCTCCCTTGGAATTGGCAAGTTCTCCATTGATTTCCATCTCCAGCATTGAGGATTCCACACGTCCATCATTTCCAGATAGTCTCTAACTCTGGAGCCCCAATTTTGTTTGAACCAATGTTTTGTTGCAGGGATATGGATTAAATTTGCTAGAGGTGGATAACTGCCCCAGGAGTCCTCCCAGAATAGGCTAGCCGAGCCCTCATGAATATCCCAGGAAATCGAATCTGAAACCAAATTTCTACAGGAGATGATGAAGTTCCATGTTCTGGACCCTTTGGGGAAATTGCCTGATCTGAGGATGTTAAGATGATTCTGATCTAGGAGGTACTTTGTTGTCAGCATTCTAACCCATGAGGCATTAGGGTTTTTGATGAATTTCTAGACTAGTTTATCCCCTAAGGCTTTATTTTGCAGTTTAAAGTCCTTGATGCCTAAACCACCCATTGATCTGGGCTTGATAATTTTGTCCCAAGCTATTAAAGCAATTTTATGTTTTTCTTCGGTGTTTTGCCAAAAAAAAATTCTCATCTTCTTGATTATGAAGGTATTGGCACTGGATGTTAAGGATAGTATAGATAGTAAGTAGATTGGTAGGGCCAAGATCACTGCTTGAATCATCACTAGTCTTCTCGCCCAGGATAGCCATTTGCCCTTCCATGAGTTTGCACTTTGTTCAACTTTAAGTTTTAAGGGATCCTAGAAAGTAGAGTTCCTTATACCTTGATCTATTGGAATGCCCAAGTAAGTGCATGGAAGACATCCTTCTTTGCAATTTAGAATTCTGAGAATTCTGGTTTGTAGTGAGATTGGAGTTGTGAAGTAGACTTTGGTTTTTTCCTTATTTCTTAATTGGCCTGAAGCCCTGCCATACGTCTCTAAGATCTGATTGAGATGGGTGGCTTCCTTTACCTTTGCTGACCCCAAGAGAAGATTGTCATCTGCAAACTGTTGGTGTGTAACTACAAAGTCTTTAGTTATTTTGATTCCCTCTAACTTATGGTTGTAATGACTAGCTTTGATTGCCCTTCCTAGAGCCTCCCCCATTATTATGTAAAGAAAGGGAGAAAGAGGATCCCCTTGCCTAATGCCCCTTGAGGAAGAAAAGAAACCCATTGGTTTACCATTAACCAGAATTGAAAATTTGGGTGTGGAAATGCACTCAAATACCCAATTTATCCATTGATTATCGAAGCCAAAAGCTTGCATGGTTTTGCAAAGAAAACGCCAATCTACGCTATCATAAGCTTTTGAAATGTCTAACTTTACTATCATACCTGGCCTCTTTGTGCTTTGAAGGGTGTGGATTGCTTCTTGCGCTACGATCACTCCATCAAGGATTGAATGACCAGGAACAAACCCAGTCTATTATTCTGAAATGATGTTGTTCATGAGAGGTTTTAGTCTGTTTGTCATCACTTTTGAGAGGATTTTATAGACTGTGTTACATAGGGAAATAGGCCTATAATCTCCAAGATTTTCTGCCTTCTCCTTCTTTGGAATGAGAGCTATGAAGGAGAGCTATGAAGGTATTATTTACCTCTTTAAGGATTTTCCCTGATCTTCTTGAGCACTCTAGAGCTTCCAAGAGTTCCTGACCTACAATATGCTAGCATTTCTTATAGAAATCCATAGGGAAGCCGTCCGGCCCTAGTGCCTTACCAGAGGGGAGTTGATTTAGAGCTTGGAATACTTCTTCCATTTTTATTTTCTCATTTAACATCTGATTCTGTTCTTCTGATATAATCTTGGGGATCCTAGACAACAACTTCTTTTGGTCCAGCAAATGAGATCCTTCATTGTTGTTCATAAGATTGGAGTAGAATGAGATAATCTCTTCCTTTATTTCCTCCGGATCCTCTCAGATTTGGTTATGTCTAATTTGCAGTTTAGATATCCAATTCTTGCTTCTTCTGATTTTTGTTACGTTGTGGAAAAACTTTGTGTTTTTGTCCCCCATTCTGAGCCAGTTCTCCCTAGACTTTTTCTTCCAAAAGATTTCTTCTTTAGAAAGGATGTCTTCATACTCCAATAAGAGGGACCTTTCCTGTTGAAAGGATTCTTGATCCATACCTACCATGATAATCCTATCATTTAGGGCTGCTAATTGATCTTCTATGAGTCTTTTTGATGAGAAGATATTTTTAAAATGTTGAGAGTTCCATTGGAGCAGTTTCTATTTGATTAGTTTTAGCTTTGCAATGAAGCAAAAGAGTTTTGAGCCCTCAAAAGATCCTTCCTTCCACTAGTATTCTATCAGTGTAAGGAATTTTGGCTCTTTCATCCACATATTTTCAAACCTAAAGGGAGTTCTGGATGAACCCTGAGAACCTTTTAAAGAGAGCAAAATGGGGTAGTGATTCGAGCCTGAGCAAGGGAGAACATTGCAGGAGGGAGTGAAGGGAAAATGAGTCAAATCCCCTTGCCAGAAAAATCTGTCTATTTTTTCTGCTATATTACTGTAACCCTTCCTTCTGTTTGTCCATGTGAAGGTGTCTCCTGAATCTATTTCCAGAAGGCCATTCCTTTCAATCCAATTATTGAAATCCTACTGAGCACTCCCTAAGTGAATGATTCATCCCCTCTTATTTGAAGCACTCCTAATAGCATTAAAATCACCCCTAATAAAAACTTGTTCCTCAGATAAAGTGGTCAAGACTCCATCCAAAGAGGACCATGTGAGTCTCTTTTTGAGTGGGGACACTGGGCCATATACATTGATGATGAAGAAAGAAGTGTTTGGCTGAAGATGGGTGACTTTGGCAATCATCCAATCCCTGCTAGATGCAATGCCTTCAACTTTTACTTGAGAGGACTTCCAAATTATCATTAGTCCTCCAGAGGCTCCTTCTGATGCTACTATCATTTGGAGAGCAGCTTGGAACAAGGTGCTAATCCCATTTCCAAAGGCAACTGCTAGCTTTTCCTCCAATTTAGTTTCTTGTAATAGGATTAAGTCTGCGCTGATCAAAAGGATCTGTCTTTTGATCACCCTCTGTTTGTTAGGGGCATTGAGGCCCCTAACATTCCAAGATAGGATTTTCATTATTTTTCAAGAAGGGGGTTTCCCTTCCCTACTTTCCATAGATCCAATAGTTTAGATTGATTCTCCGCCATTGCATCCTGAGATCTAGTCTCTATGAGAGACTTGAGGCCCTTTTTGGGTGGGGATGAGCCAAAGTCCAGTTTTTCCATGCCCTCCTGATTCTGATGGAGCCCTAGCTTCCTTTTTTCCTTGATCTGTGAGTATAGAACTGCCAATGGGGTGTCCAAGATTGCATCCTGATCTTCCTCTCCTATCATGAGATTCTGCAGTAGATTCTGAGCATCGTGATCCATAGGCAAATCCAGACTGTTTGACTCAAATGGCGAGGAGAGCAAAAAGGGGAAAGGGATTTTCACTGAGAGGTTGAAATGATGCTTGGGAGGAGGATGGTCTGAAGAAGGAGAAATCTCACCCTCTGATAAAAAAGTCTCAATATTCTCCTCCATGTCTGCTTTAAGATCCTCTTCGATAACCTCCTCCTCTTGTAAATTTTTTGAAAGATGAATATTTTTTCATTTAGTGGATTTTGCTGTGTGGAGTGAGCCCCTGGAGATCTTGCGCTTAACACAACTTTTCCTTTTGGAAACCTTATTTGGAGGTTGTGAGAAAATATTGAAGGCTCCTCTGCTCAAAGTAGGGTTTTTTTTTGCCCAAACAAACTTCTAACAACCTTTTGGGATTGAGGCTTGGCAATCAGAGATAAAATGAGAGGTGGATGCTTAAAAGGGGAGGGTTGTAAACCTTGAGGAGAGAGGCGAGAAGACGGGGGATCTAGGTCTATAGGCTTATTCTTAAGACACAAACAAGAGCAAGGAGGGTGGGGAGCCAGGGAAATAGGATCATCAGTTGAGACTGGG
Organism: Cryptomeria japonica; assembly: GCF_030272615.1. Lineage (NCBI taxonomy): Eukaryota > Viridiplantae > Streptophyta > Pinopsida > Cupressales > Cupressaceae > Cryptomeria > Cryptomeria japonica. Next base: position 167,910,703 of record NC_081413.1, read on the forward strand.
AGAGAACTTGAGACACTACAAAGGGGCTGGTGAAGGGGCTTTGATAAAGCTTGGGCCGATACTTCAACTGCTGGGTCCGGTGCAGTATCCCGATCCAAGGTCCTCTTTTGAGAGTCTAAGATAACAATGCATGGTTCTGAGTGCTGAAGAGGAAGGTTGAGCACTCCCAAAGACACTGCCAAGGAGCTATTATTAACTATTTGGTTCCTTAGCAAGCATTTGCCAGGTACTCCATTACCCAATCTTATCACCTTTTGTTTCCACCTGCCCAGTTCCGAAATGATCTCAAGTTCACTGTAAAAGCCTTTGGAGAGGTCAATCTCTACATAAATATTTGCTATATCCCCATTCTAGCCTTCAATGAAGTCTGCTTCGATCCCTATCAAAAAACCAAGTGCATCAGCAATCTTCAAGAGTGACTCTGTACACCAGAATTCAGATGGAAGGCCTACCAAAGATAGCCAGATAGGAGTTTTCTTGAATCTATGCTGAGCTGGATCGAATCTTGGTTTCCAGTCAAGGTAGTGGAAGTTGGAGCCTTGAAAGAACAAAGGGCTACCTTTTGTGATTGCTTTTTTTAGTGCCGCGTCCATACATTCTATGAACAAGAAGTCATTATGCAATTGTCTAACTACTATAAGATCTGGGAAAGAAGATTTTCACAATTTCAGAATGTCTTTGCTTGTCCCACCAATGCCACACCATTTCACAAAGAAGGCATTCTCATTGAGGCGAGCAAGCGAGGGATTTAAAGAATCTGAAGGAAGCACAAACAATTTACTTCCCATAGATTTCCTAGACCATTTCTGAACCTTGTGCTCAAAGGAAGGTTTAGGTGAAGAGGTTAGGGCATTTCTAGAGCTTGTGGCATGCGAAACCCTATTTGGTAAGCTCGTGGCATGCGAACCCCTATTGGGCAAGCCCATGGCACGCGAATCCCTGTGGGGTAGCCCTATTATAAGGGGACAATGGTTTTGCAGTCCTTGGTGTTGAGGTTGCTGCTTGGAAGAAAGAGGTTGCTTGGTAGTAACAAAACTCCTATTACAGGCTGCAATAGGAATGCAATTTGAGCCCGTCGCAACTTTCTTTGCCCAGGAATTTAAGCCTTGAAACTCCATAGAAGAAAATGGCCGAAAGCTCTAGATGATGGCCTGCTGAGAGGATCTCTGGAAATGAGGACTACTGCGAAGGTTGGGATTATGCTGGTGGTTTGAAAAAGACTTAGGAGGATGACGATTCTTCAGTCCATTTTGGAGAGAATATCTATGGAGCAGGGGGGGGAAGAAACCACGAGAGGTCTAGTCATGGTCTCTTGAAGCAGCCATTGTTTTTTTCCCCATCTGCTCTAAAAGTTTTCCGGATAAAAATTATGCATTGCAATGTTATCCATAGGGATAATATTTGATTGGTAATCAAGAAGGATTTCATTTCGTGGTAAAAAGATTAAGAAAAACAAATCACCATAATACAAATGGAGATCTATTAAATCTGTGCTTACTATAAAAACATTGATGTATATTGTATAGTGCACTCAGTGCAGTAGTAGATTCTCTATCATCAGTACCACAATTCTCTGTGGTTATTTTTAGACATAGAATTATTTCAATTTTTCTACACAATCGAAAGAAATAAACTGACAAGTGTTTAAGATTATATTTGTTGCAGAAAATTGCCTATCAGCATGCCAAAAGAAGAACTAATCGGGTACTAGTGGCTCGCAGGGAAGAGAAGCTAAGATCTATAAGGGTTAAAGCTTGTTCAATTTTTCAATTATGGCAGCAGATGTGGTAAATGAAGAAGATACATCGATGAGACCATTACCCAATATGGCCACTCTTTTATACAACATGTTCAAATCCCGTTCATCATTAATAAGTACTTATCGTTTGTAAATATAAATCATGACATGTTTTGGAATGGATCATTTGTAATTATAAATCATGAAATATCTTTGTCTACTTCATTTGTATCTCTTTGACTACCTTGAGAAAGTTTTTACTGTGTAAAATCTATACAACTTGACATGTTAGCCATCTTCTAGATAGAATTTAGGATGGATACTAAGTTTACTAAAATTCTTTGCTTTACTGTACTTTTTGTACTACAATTTGAAACATTTGCCACAGGTGTTGAGAAAGATGGAGTGGTCCTCTTATTTGAAGACTTGTTGGTGTAATTATTTATTCTTATAGGATATAATTACACTTTACTTAAGTTAACTTAAGATAATGCATCTCATCGTAGTTTGGATATGAGACACTTAGGGAAGTGTTCACATAGGGATGTAGCTTGTAAGAGAAATTTCACCTTTTGTGGTCTTATCTTGCTGTTACATTCCACATTCAGTGGGTGATCCACCTCTTGTGGAATATTATATTATTTCTCCTACCTACCCCTACTTTTTCTTACCTACCCTTGTTTCTCATTGAGCCACATGTCATGATTGTGTGCTCACATATCCATTTGGCCTTTCCTATATATGCAGGCCTATATTCATTGTATTAGTTAATCTAGTTTATCATTTGTATATTGATGAGAATACAGTTTGTTCTTGTCATACCATTGTCTCTCTTTTATATGCTTTTCATTGTGCCCTTGATCTTGGCAAAATATCACATGGTATCAGAGCCATTGGGGCTTCATTGATTGGTTTTGGGAGACATCTTGGAAGGCTTCTAATTTTGGATCTGAGGTATTGTACATTTTGGAGGCATCTTAGAGCATTTTCGAACTCGCCATTGCGTCCGGGAGGTCGTTTCCATAAAAATCGAGTATAAACTCAACCTATTTTGGCGAAAGTCAAATTTTGGGTGTTTGAGAAATTTTTTACCCAATTCAGGTAGTACAGTACAGATTTTTGGAAAATATTTTTTATTCTACGATTTTTTTTTTGATTTATTTAAAAAATATATATAAAATAAATTTTCACAAATTTTTTTTCAAAAAGAAAAAAAAAGAGTTTTTTTTTGCAGGCGTCATACCTTGTGCAGATCGCAGGGCCGTACCACTTGCTACCACCGTCCGAATGTTGTACGTTGCTTGCAGCAGCTCCTCCCGCCGCCGCTTGCAACAACTCCTCCGGTGAGTACCGCGGCCCCCCGATGACTTGTTCCTCCAGCTCCACAGCCTCACTGATGACCTTCCGCCGGTTTCGGCTCCGACGACCTACCTACCGACCATGCCTCCCGCCACCCCCCTACTGCAACCTCTGCCACTAGCCACTTACTACCGGGACCTCCTTCAGTCGGCACCGTCCTCTGCCACCGGCCCTACTGACTCTCGATCGTCGTTTGCACTCCATGTCAGACCCTGTCTCCTCCCTACGGCGAACCCACATCTGCCATGTGGCAAGAGACCACTGGCCCATGGGAAAACATTCTAACACGTCACCTGCTCAGTTGGCCGCCATGTCATCATATCCATACAACTAGGGAGAAGGGTGTGATGACCATTTTGAAGGTCAAATGACCATCAAATTTAACATAGTCAATTGCTGACGTTAGCTTGCGTCAACACCTTTTTTGAAAATTTTAGACCCCTCTCTATTGAGCAGTTTGGTTGTTTGAGTCAACTTTGGAGGCTCATAACTTTCTCAATTTTGCTCCTTTTTGGGTGCAATTTTTTTTTATTTGGGCTAATTTTTCATGCTCTCCGCAGTGGTTTGGTTATTGTCTAATTTTGGTGAATAGGTTTTTTAGAATTTTCAGATTCTCTCAGCAGTACTTGTCCAATCCTCAATTTTGCAACTTCAAAGGCTTCATTTGGGATCATAGGACCTCCTTTTCATGTGTTTTTTTTTTTGAAAGTGCATAGTTTTTTGTCTACTTTCATAATTTGTCATCAATTTGTAGATATTTTGAGTGGATATTGTACTATCAGAAATTGGTCTGTTTTGGCCTACTTGGTACTTGTAATTTGCTTGGATCTTAGTTTAGATCTCTTGCATTATTAATTTGAGTCCTCTTTGGCCTCTTGGAGACAATTGTAAAGTTGAAATAAAAAGTCCACTTTGCCATTTTTTGCAAGTGGCCCATTGTACACGCACTAAGTATAAAGTGTCAAATCATCATTTTTTATTTTTTTTTGGGGTGGGGGTGGGGGTTCTTTGATTGAGTGAATTTGGGGGGTGTCTTGTGTGATTGTGCCTCTCTTTCCTTGTGCTCTTTCATTTCTTGTTGCTATGAGTCCTCATAAATTTTCACCTTTAACTCCACATAATTATTCATCTTGGAAAATTAAAGCATGGAGCAAACTAATGGAAAAAGGGCTCACACATTACATAGATGGAACAATAGCAGCTCCACTAGATCCCAAGGCTGATCCTAATGATCAGTTAGAATGGCTCACTAAGAATTGTATGGCTCTTAGAACTTTGTGTAAGCATGTATCAGATGACACCATTTTTAATATTGAGAAGTGTTATGCAATCAAAGAGGCTTGGGATATCTTTCAGAAATTGTATGGTCAAGTTGATGAAATTAGAGGCTACAAGATTGACAATGAGCTCACCAACTTGGATCCCAAGAGTTTTGATACAATCCAAGATTATGCCACCAAAGAAAATGAGATAAGAGAAAAGCTTAAGGATTGTGGAATTGACAAAAAAGATGCTCAGTTGATATTCAACTTGTTGGACAAGCTTTCACCTGAATATGCAGCCTTTGTTTCTAGCTTCCAAACTCATCGTTTGACAGTAGTGAGTTCCTACACTATGCCTTCATATGATGATTTCACAGAAATTTTGATGTTGGAACAATCTAAGTTGTTGAACATGGGGATTCTCAAGTCTTTAAAGTCCAAGGCTTTGGTGGCTAATCAAGGGAGTCAAGGGAGTCAAGGCAAAGATTCCAACAAGAACAAGAAGCAATCTAAGTCAAAGCCACAAAAGAAAAAAGGACAATCATTGTTGGTATTTTGGATATGTTGATATGGTTTTGTCATTAATGTCAACACCTATTAAAAATTATCAACTCTGGCACTTCGGAGGATTGACAATGTTCACCGACAAGCAAGTGACTTTATGCACAGTCACTAGTATCTGGTACATCGGCAGGATATATTGTTCACCGACACTTGGAATGACATGCAAAACACTTGGTTAAGTCGAAGACATTGTTTGGACACTTTGTCTTCGAGATTTGTTCATTGGTATATTCATGTTTGCATATTTGTTGTTACTGGCAAATAGGTCCAAAATAAGCACCGACAGGTTTATCTATTCCAGATCAGCACAACACGCTTTGGAAATGATTTTGTTGTTATTGTAAATGCATTAAGCCGACATGTTGAATCAGATATTGCATGGGTTATTGATTTACTTGTAATTGTTTTATTGTAATATCTTTTAGAGCCGACCTACTAAAATTGGTCTTAGGTTATGGTATATATGTAAGATCTTATTTGTAAGATCGATATGCGATTGGAAAAAGGAATTGTAAGAAGGTATATGCGAGAATAAGTAGAGCTATACACACAGACAACATTTGAAGGTGAAGCAAGGTTTTTATAAAGGCATATCAGAACTGAACCGGTACTGAATCCAGCATATGAAGATGCTATTTTGAGCAGTACATCATTATTGGATTTAACCATCCAATTGTAGTTAGTGTGACTCCTATTTGTGTTTGAGCAGTGAGCTCTAGGTGCTTGGCCTTTCTGCATGTCAAGACCCCTTTTGTATACAAATACTATCTGTAGTAGTATCATATGATTGTGGGTAGGGTTTCCCACTATGGTTTTTCCCCTTACAGGGTTTCCACATACAAATATTGGTGTTATGTGTTGTGGATGTTATTGTCTTTCTGTTTCATGCATTAATCTTTACCGGTACTGCAATTAACTGATAAACTGTCTACCGGCATAAAGTTTGGTTTACTGGTATTGAGCATTAAGTTTACTTAAGTTGTTTTTGGTTTGAATTTATTTGAAAACTGATTCACCCCCCCCCCCCCCCCCCCATCTCAGTTATCTCCTGGACCTAACAATTGGTATCAGAGCTTAGTCCTCTTTTTGCAGAAGTTTAACAGCTTGAGGAGATCCAATGTCTACTAACTATTTTAGGAAGGACAGTCCTAAACTTGATGGAACCAACTATGGCATATGGAAGATCAGAATGGAGACACATCTAAATTGCATTGGAAAGGACATCTGGGATGTTACAAAGAATGGCTATATTGCTCCTACTCAAAGTCAGCCTAATCCACCTAGCTTAGGAAAAGATGAAGAAAATGATTGCAAAGCAAGGGAAGCACATTTGAGTACATTATCAGATCAGCAAATCATGAGATTATCAGAAAGGTCTATTGCTAAAGCTATTTGGGATCATTTGGAAACATTGAATGAAGGAGATTCTGTAGATAGGAATTTGGGAAAACATCAAAAGCAACTTTAAACTAGCTCAATCACAAAAACTAGATTGCAATGATAAGAAATCCTAATTACAATCAGTAAAGGCATGAAGATGAAATACTACAATAAAAAGCAAACCAAAGCCTGTATCTCCTTCATTGTTCCTCCATTGTCCTTTCTCCTTCAAATTACTTTGTTTGTGGATCTCACCTACAAGTGCAAAAGCATAGTATGAAAGCAAGATTGCCAAGATGAAATGGCAGCGTAAGGATACTAGAAGCGTGATTGATTTTTTTGAAAATGTGATTAGATCCTTTGATTGAAGAAAATCATCCAATTTATAGACAAATTGGAGAGATGACAAGATTAGCATGAAGAGATTTGAAAGGAAATTTCAAATCAAGAATGACAAATATGACAAATTATGACAAAATTGACATTTTCTATGCAAGATTGATTGATTGACAAATTATGACAAAATTGACAAAATTGACATGCCATTCCCATGAAATTAGGGGAAATATTAGAAAAATTGAAGAAAATAGGAGAAATAGAAATTAGGAATTAGGAGAAATTAGTAAATTGGAAAAATTGAGGAAAAAGATGAAATATGAATTAGGTGAATTAATTAATAGGTTTTCATCCATTAATTATTCATGAAAAAGACCTAGGACTAAATAAATAGATTTATTTAACCCACCAAGAAGAAGAAAAGGATTAAATGATCAAATCATAAAACCCTAGAAATAAGAGGACCAAGAATTAGGTCAAGACAACAAGAAATTAATGTTGATTCGATCATGATTTTGATTGACAAAGGACCAATACTGATAAACGATTTGAGATTGGTTGACAAATTGACCAAGATTGACAAAGAGATCAAATTGATAGGTGCCAATTGATGAGGAACAATGACTAATTGATCCAAATTGACACGATTGAAAAGGACAATGATCGATGACGAATCAATCGCAAAATGACAAGATTGATCAGGACAAGGATCGATGATGAATCGATCGCAAAATGACAAGATTGACAAGGACGAGGATCGATGACGAATCGATCACAAGGTGACAAGATTGACAAGGATGAGGATCAATGATGAATCGATCGCAAGATGACAAGATTGACAAGGATGAGGATCGATGATGAATCGATCGCAGGATGACAAGATTGACAAGGATGAGGATCGATGATGAATCGATCGCAAGATGACAATATTGACAAGAGGAAAAAACCCTAATTCTATCATCGATTAGGATTGACGATGTCCAAAATGAAATCCAATTGACGATGTCCAAAATATGACAAATGAGCACACACATTGATGCGACAGGATAAGATCGACCAAAATCATGACTGAAGATTGTTATCGACAAGACCCAATTCGAAAGCGAGAAAAATGAGGAATGTAGAAGAAGGACTTGATGCTCGCAAATGATAAAGACCAAGTGCGCAACATAGAAAAAATGTTAACGCGATGCAAAAACCCTAAAATAAGGCAATGCGCAAATGTTAAAGTATGACTCTGCAAGCGTTGACCATTTTTAGATGTCTACATTTTGCCCCTCTTTGAGACAATGTGATTCTAAGCGTTGTTTCAAAGAACAATAATGAAAATGCCCCAAACAATGACAATGACATATGCATGCCCCCTCGAGGAATTGGCTGTGAAAAAAATCCAGAAAAGAGGCCAATTGATCGATAAGAATGACAAAAGATGATAGGTTCGAACGGATCAAAAATCGGAGGTCGGAAGCACAAATTACAAGCAGTGGAAGGTGCAAAAGACTGCGACCAGCATAAGATGGAAAGGATGCACATCCATCTAGGTACTGACAAAGAGCTATAAATGAGACAAGGAGAAGGAAAAGAGCTCATTTGCACTAGCCGAAGTGGAGGAATTGTTGCTCTGGAAAAGGACCCTTGCATAGAGATGGCAAACATTCCAATGGCAGATCACCTCGGGGAACGTGTACGCACCTACAGACGATCGGACGATGTGGGAGCAGCGGTATGTAGCTCAAAAACCCATATGTCACATTTCATGAATTTCTCTTGCTTGCGGGACATTGTGGGGCCCATAGAGGAAGGAAAAAGGGAGTTCTGCGCCTGTGTGGGTGCATTCTGTGCCTATGTAAATAGGTTCTACGCCTGTGTAAGGTACACAGGCGTAGGACAGGGTACACAAGCACAATTATGCACTCAGGACCCTAATTTGATAGAAAACAACGTGCGGATGATCTCAAAAAGAGGGATAAGGGTAGGATAGGTCAAAATAGATAAGAAAAACCCTGATTGGTGCATGAAACAAGAAAATATAGCCCTTAGGAGAAAACCCTAAAACTGACAAATTTGTGCCCCAATTGTGATGCAAAGTTGACAGTATCCATTGATTACGCGGGAGAACAGACCCAACTACTTCATGTTGCAATACAGACTCAAGAGTATTGACAAAGATACACTAGCAGGACTTAGATTATACTACATCACATACATGCTCGAGATTAGGGCAAACACAGGACTTCTCACTGCACTGGCAGAGTGATGGCATTCAGAGACTTCCTCATTCCATCTGCCGATTGGAGAGGCGACGGTGACACTAGAGGACGTGTGGCATATCCTCCGCATTCCGATTCATGGGGAGATGATAGTATATGACCTAGTGATAGGGAGAGACTCATTGAGCAGATTATTTGAGTGCGATGCAGATGACCTTGATATCATAGAGAGGGAGATCCACTGGGAGACCATGGCAGCAGAGTACGATCAGCGATATGTGGTGATAGCCATGGTTATAGCATGCCTATTAGCAGGTGATAGACGAGGACATGGATCCCCTATTGGATGGGGAAGAGTGCTAGAGAAAATGGCAATAGAGGGGACTATATACGCATGGGGACCATGTGTGCTTGCCATGTTATATTTTCAGTTGCACCAAATAGCATATCAGAGGGTTCAGACTTTGAGCTGTGGGGTTACACTATTACAGGTATGGGCATTTGAGCACATAGCCATATGTCAACCGATTGTAGAGAGATAGATAGTACCACATCGACCATATGTGTACTGTTATGGGGGTATGCTGAGACAGGGTCCATTTGGATACATACTGTATTGGCGACATGAGCTAGACAGATTGAGAGATTTCACATGGAGGCCATATCTTGATTGCCCTGGATGGTCAGATGATAGTGATGAGCTATCGTATTGCAGACAGAAGAGGTACCTGATTGGGCGACCAGTGAATCACCAGAGAGTGATTGAGATGTATCTGCCAGAGAGAGTCAGACGACAAATTGGAGAGAGGCAGGATGTACCGATAGGGATTGCACACTTTGCCCAATCTCATAGAGAGACAAGTCAGTGGGGGAGGATGATTTAGCCACACATAGCATATGCCAACTTCACACAGCTACAATGGAGATAGTGGGATTGGAGATCAAATGTTGTAGATGTCGGGATGATAGAGGAGTATGAGTGATGGTTTGCATGACAACGGCCTATACCATTGACATATCTTGATATTTCGGTACCTAGGAGATAGGAGGACTTCCCACTCGCTGGAGAAGAGGAGGGAGATGATGAGGATGATGAGGATGACGAGGATGGAGATGATGAAGATGAGGAGGATGGAAAGGACAAAGGTGATGAGGATGAGGGGGATGATGAGGATGGAGGGGATGATGAGGACGGAGATGAGGATGAGGAGGATGAGCTAGATCCAGCCGATCAGGAGTCATTGCAGGATATACCCATAGAGCCAGAGACAAATAGCATAGAGGAGATGGAGATATGTAGGGCCACCATAGCAAGTTAGCATGATCACATTGCCACATTAGAGAGATAGAATGGTATCTTGAGGACAAAGTAGGATCAGGTTCAGAGCAGAGATAGCCAGACTGACAGCAGCTCGAGATACAACAATAGCCCAGGCACAGCAAGCAAAGCAGAGAGTGGCCGAGTATATTGGGTCAATTAGGGATGCCAGTGCACGTGAGATGGCACAGATGTTGGTAGAGACCGGAGATGAGATACGCCATTGGAGGATACTATATGAGAGTGCAGTTCCACTAGAGCAGAGAGCAGCGTCATATTAGTCACGGTCGAGGATAGAGAGCAGGCCACGTTCTCGGAGGTCAGCGAGCAACATGGGGGTGAGTGGACCTAGGAGACCACCACACTAGGACCAGGGACAGGAGGGACATCATCTTTGAGACATGGTAGGGATGAGGAGGATAGAGGGAGAACCCAGTGACAGAGGCACGTGCTCCTTATGACAGAGACATATATAGTTTGACATTATGTATTCAGCCCGCGGGCCATACTTAGGACAAATAGTCCAATCTTGTACTCTGATATTGTTTTGATATATGATATGATATGTAGCTATATGATGGAATGCAATGTGTCATGGCTAATGTGTACTTTCCATGTATGGATGGCTTATGCATTGTTTATGTACTATTGCGGAACATGTATGAATATATTTTTATGTGTTTTTGATGCATTTATAATATGAAATAGATAAAATGTTTTTGTATGGACTTGATATAATGCAAAGGTACTAATCAATGATTGCAGGATGCAGCTTATGTTTTTGGAGATCGGAGAACTAGACCGAACTGACTGCCCAAACTGACCGAAGAAATGTTAGTAAGAAGAAATTAGACAGAGGATAGTTAGAGATGAAGAAAACTTGCTTTCACCAATGCACAAAAGTAGGTGAGAACCTTTATTTAATGTAGCAAAGCAGATGGAAAGCATCATGGCATTGAAGGCGAGAGCCGAAATGCAACCCCTTTTGCAAAAGACAGACACATCGCACACAAGGAATGAGTGAATCATCCTAGGGTGCATACATCAAGGGTCGAGGTATGTGCAGCGTTCACAAAGCGAACGTACTTATCACAAACACCCAATGATATAGTTGCCCCAGTTTGTGACAAACATAACAAAAAAACAAAAGGGACCATGAACCATCCCAGTCACTCTAAATCACTCAGTGACATCCTCGAGCAACATAGGAACATGATTGAAGCCAGAAATAAATCAGTAAATAGATAAAATGCACAAACTTGACCAAGTCCAACAAACAGTTTGATCGTCATTGTCAAAAGTGGAAAATAGGAATGATCATGTTGTCTGGTTTCAGGGAATGTGGTACCCCGTCTAAGACAGGACACAGTCTGGTTTCGAGCATACCACACCCTGTATAAGACCCATGATAGTAGTGACAAGGACAAATGATATTGATGTTGAGTGATTGACATGAAAATTTTGATCAGTTTGAATGTCTGGTTTGATTGAACAGTTTATCTGTTAATGCGTGATTTCATTAAAGCATAATGTTGTAACATGTTGTCTGTTTGTTGTCTACACAAATGTTTGATCGATTATTGTTGGATGTATGCTTAGTGATCTATCTATGCATAGAGGGTACCATTTATTGACAAAATGCAAAATGCCAAAGGAATTGTTTTTGGATTTTGATGTTTTGAAAAACAAAATTGCTCGTTTCTTTCAGGACTTTATTTGACTTTTTAGGGATTTTTTTTAGGACATTATTTGATTTTCTTTTTAGGGATTTTTTTTCTTTCAGGACATTTTTCAATTTTTTTGATTATTTCAGGACATTTATTTGATTTTTTTGATTATTTCAGGACATTTTTCATTTTTTATTATTATTTCAAGACATTATTTGATTTTTATGGATTTTTTTCAGGATATTTTTCAATTTTTTTGATTATTTCAAGACATTATTTGATTTTTATGGATTTTTTTTAGGACATTTTTCAATTTTTTTGTTTATTTCAAGACATTATTTGATTTGAAAGCTCCAGTAATTGATCATGACAAGGGGTGCGCACCCAATGAACAGTTAAAAGACATATACAGCAACCAGGACCGAAACATATGCACAAGGACTGGAAACCTGAGTATGCAAGACAATGATGTTGACCAATCACAGGCCTGGAACAGAGCATTGGGTCAGGGCAAGCATGATAAACCTACGAGGGGAAAGTATAGCTAGGGGTCATGATAGATGACAGAGCAATAATCTTTTACACATGGTGCCTGTTTGCCAGGTTTTCACTAGAGGGTGAATTATTTTTCTTTACTTTTGTTCTTTTCAATTTTTTCACTTTTATTTGATTTTTCAATTTTTCACATTTTTTTATTTTTTTGATTTTTTGAGCTTTTCGATTTTTTTGTATTTTTTCAGGATCATATTAAAGAACTGTTGACAAAAGAACTATGCCCAGTACTTGTGAAGGTGCATGCTATTTACAGGATCTGACAAAGGTTCACCTTCTGGGGTTGCAAGCTGATATGCCCCCGAGCCATAGGATGTAGTAACTATGAAAGGCCCAACCCAATTAGGTTCAAACTTTCCTTTGATGATGTCAGTAGATTGTGCATTCTTCGGGTTCGCCTTTAAGACCAAATCTCCCACTTCGAAGTGTCACCCTTTGACCTTCTTATTATAAGAGCGACGAAGACGGTTTTGATATGACTACAAATGTGTCAGGGCTGTCTGACATTTCTCATCTAACATCTCAAGCTGATGCAACCGAGAGACTTTGTGCATCTCATCATCAATCAAATTTTGCAGAGAAACACGCAAAGAGGGAATTTCCACTTCCAAGGGTAAAATGGCTTCCGCACCATACACCAAGGAATAAGGTGTTGCACTAGTAGGTGTGTGGATGGAAGTACGATAAGCCCATAGTGCTGGATTCAACTGTACATGCCAATCTCGACCAACATCATTGATGACCTTTTTCAGGATCTTAATGATGGTTTTATTTGATGCTTTAGCTTGACCATTACTTTGTGGATAATAAGGACTAGAGAAATGGTGTTGGATGCGAAACTTTTCACAGAGTTCCTTGACATCTTTATTTTTAAATGGATGGCCATTATCTGTGACAATTGCAAGGGGAACCCCATATCTGCATATGATATAATTTAGTAGAAACTTTGAAATTTGGACACCAGTGATATAGGTCATGGGGATAGCCTCGATCCATTTTGTAAATTATTATGTGGCCGTGATGATGAATTTGTGTCCATTTGCAGATGTCGGGTGAATCTTGCCAATAAGATCCAATCCCCATTGAGAAAAGGGCCACGGAGATATGACAGAGTGAAGTTCTTAGGCTAGTGCATGAATGTAATTTCCGTGGATTTGGCATTTGTAGCATTTCTTGACAAAATCATGAACATCCTTTTCCATAGTGGGCCAATAATACCCAGCACGAATCAACTTTTTAGCTAGACTCAGACCATTGAAATGGCCCCCACATATACCATCATGAACCTCATGTAAAGTTGTTTGTGCCTCGTCAGAATCCAAACACTTGAGGAGGGTCTGGTCAAAGGAATGGCGGTAAAGGGTGTCTGCGATGATGACATATTTGGCTGTCTAGCGGATGAAGGCTCAACATTGGTTAGAGGAAAGGTTAGGTGGTAAGGTTTGGGATTTCAAATATTGATAGATGTCATTGTACCATGGGGAATTAGGACCAACAAGAACACACATCACATCTGCTGTTGAAATTTCAAAAGAAGGGATAAGCAACTGTTCGACCAAAAATTCACATCTGTCCATATTGTGGGGCATATTTAACATGGAAGAAATAGTTACCATAGCATCTGCTGACTTGTTTTGAATTCTTGGAACTTGACTGAAATGGATAGCCGTAAATTTTGTCTTGAAGAAATCCACCATATGCTTGTAGGGAATAAGCTTTTCATCTTTCGTTTCATAGTCATCATTCACTTGATGGATGACTAACTGGGAATCTCCATAGACTTGCAAATGTGTGATGTTCTAGTGGATTGCTACTCGGAGTCCTGTGACTAGAGCTTCATATTCTGCAATATTATTGGTGCAATGGAAATTTATTCTGTAGGATTTGGGAATAGCATCACCTTGAGGGGTGACAAACAATATACCTGCTCCGGACCCGAATTTGGTATGGGATCCATCAAAATATAACTTCCATTCATTAGAAGATGTGAGAGAAAAGACTGATTCATTTGGAAAATCCGTCAACATTGGATGATCATCATGAATAGGTGCCTTTGCAAGTTGATCCGCTATGATTTGTCCTTTTATTGCCTTTCTCTTAATGTACTCAATATCAAACTCACTGAGGATCATAACCCACTTTGCTAGGCGACTTGTCAAAGCTGCCCTGCTAAGCAAGTATTTCAAGGGATCAATTTTTGCAACTAACAATGTCTGATGATTTAACATATAGTGTCGAAGCTTCTGTGTTGCAAATACCACTGCTAAACATGCCCATTCAATAGTTGAATAATTCAGTTCATAGCCCACTAGTGTCCGACTGATATAATAAATAGTCTGTTCTTTGCCTTTCTCATTTTGTTGGGCTAAGAGAACTCCCAATGTCGTTTCAGTTGTAGAAATATACAATATGAATGGCTTCCCTTCTATAAGAGGCATTAGAATAGGTGGCGACAACAAATAATCCTTGAGAGTTTGAAATGCTGATTGACAATGCTCAGTCCATTTAAAAGTGACATCTTTATGCAATAAATGTTGGAAGGGATGACATTTGTCTACCAATTGAGCTATAAATCGATGGATTGACTGTAACTTTCCTTGCAAACTTCTTAGTTGATGGAGATTTGAAGGAAGAGGCATATCCATTATTGCTTTAACCTTTTTAGGGTCTACTTCAATGCCTCTATGAGAAACAATGTATCCTAATAATTTGCCGGCTGTGACACCAAAGACACATTTCTTTGGGTTGAGACTGAGCTTGTAGGTTTCCATTCGATCAAAGATTGGGCCAAGGATGGCTAGATGACTATCTCTTGTGACAGATTTGCATAATAGGCCATCAACATAGTCTTCCATCAAAGTATGCATAAAATCATGGAAAATTATCATCATAGCTCCTTGATATGTTGCGCCAGCATTTTTAAGACCAAAAGGCATCACATTCCAACAGTAGGTACCCCAAGCACATGTGAATGCAGTCTTATGTTGATCTTCAGGAGCAATATGAATTTGATTATATCCAGAAAAACCATCCATCAATGATAGCATCTCATATCCGGTAGTCATGTCAACTATGATGTCTATATTCGGTAGTGGAAAATCATCTTTAGGGCATGCTTTATTAAGATCCCTAAAATCCGTACAGATTCTGATGCCCCCAATTACTTTGCTAACTGGTACCAAATTTGAAATCTAGTTTGCATAATCAATGGGTCTGATAAAGCCCACATCTAATAAGTTTTTTAGTTCTACCTTGACCAAGAGAGCCACCTGGGGATGCATCTTTCTGAGCTTCTGTTTGACGAGCTTGGCATCTAGTTTTAATGGCAAGTGATGAAGGACTAATTCTGGACCAAGGTCGGGTATATCTACATAGGACCATGCAAAACTAATCTTCTTCTTAAGAAAGAAATTGACAAAATCTATCTTTTCCTTTTTTGATAGAGAAGTAGCGAAATGAATGACCTTAGGGTTGTCGGGTGTACCCAAATTTATCTCTTCGGTCATTTCCACAAGCAATGTTGATTTATCCTGACTTGATAGGGGTATGTCCAATCTTCCACCTTTGGGTGCCTCAGAGAGGTTTTCACCTGTAGGTATGTCTTTTATTTTTACTTTTTCATGATCAAAGAGTGCCTTACAGTTTTCACTCAAAGACCTATTCTTTTGATTTTTTACTTTTTCTTTTTAATTTTTATGACTAGAAGATGGAGTTGACTCCCTAAAATATGTTGTGGAATCTAGATCAATAGTAAATCCTTCTTTATGATCACCTTGTGGTATGCCTTCTCGGAGTCCAAGAAATTCGGCAATTGCTTCGTCATTTTGAAAACAATCTAATGTGAGTGGTGCTTGTTGGTCATGTTGGATAAGCTGAGGATAGACAAGGGGCATGTCATCATCGGTTTTAAGGAGAGAGAGGGCCAAGATGGTAAAGATGTAAATGGTTGTGGTATCACTATCTGAACTGCTCGTATCTGATTCAGAGCTTGGGTCCCAGAATGACTCTATCCAAGCGTTAGGACACATTTTGGGAGGGGGAGTTATTTCATGTTTGTCTTCCATGGGAAAATCATCGGGGTCAAGGAAAATATCTTCGAGGGCATAGGAGCTAGAAGAAATGGAACTCCATTCCCATTCATTGGAATCAGTTTCGGGTTGGATATCCTCAGATGTCGTTTCATCATCAGAGTCACGCCCCTTTCTACACGTGGTCACTTTGGTAGATGAGGGTCCAATTCACAATGGTACAAAACCTAACCCTAAAGTTGGAGGTCGCATCTTGGGTATAATAGGTTCTAGTCTTCCTTTCTTGTTAGGGCCCAAGCCACTACAACCATCATATCCCTTTTTCTGCAGCATAGTAAACCCTTTGTCATACCGCTCCATCGGCAACCTGATAGGTGGTGTCTCAGTTGGATCCTTATAAAGCCAATCTATGACATCATCATCCAAAGTTTCTTTGTCAAGTTCACCCCATCTTGTAAATGTAGTGGGGGCCTGATATTGAATGACTATCTTAGGTTCCTTTTGCAACAAATGTGGTTTGCCATGTGATTTTGGAGATATTGGTAAATTCCCAATGAGGAATGTTTGAGCCATTGAATACTCTCCGCATCCTTGGTCCTGTATCTTCAATTTTCCTTTGACAGCATCTAACAATTCATTAGGATCCACATAATTATGTGAGTGGGCCTCCCTATTGACTGGGACTTGTTGCTTCGAGGAATCCTTTAGATTAGCACAAAATTGAAATGGATTACGATCTCCTGGAATTGTTATCTCAGTCCCATTGTAAGGACATTTTAAACACTGATGATAAGTAGATGGAACTGCTTTCATTGTGTGGATCCATGGATGGCCAAGAATCATATTGTAAGGGAGATCAAGGTCTAGGACCTGCAGGAAAGTGTTTTCTGTCACTAGACTGACTCTAATAGGTAATTAAATTACCCCTTTAGATGGATGCTCAGCATCATCATATGCTTTGATTGTTATTCTTCTGGAAGAATCAATGTCATTTTCTGTATAACCAAGACCAATGACCACTCTCAAGGTACAGATGTTAAGACCTGCTCCGCCATCTATCAAGACTTGTCAGATCTTGCAATTATGGAAAAAGACTTCAAGATGTAAAGGATCATTATGAGGGAGCTTATCAGGAGAAATATCGTTATCAGAAAAGGTGACGTGTTGGGAAACAACTAGATGTCTAATTCGGGCTTGAAATTGGTCAACATCAATGTCTGTCGGGACAATGGACTCAGTTAAAGCTTTATCTAGGACTACGTGATGCATAGGGGATATTTTCAACAACTCAAGAATTGATATTTGTGCAGGTGTCTTCCCCAGATGATCTAGGAGATTATACTGACTCGTAGGAGTTGATTTGGGAGGAATTGTAGGAGCTCCTTTCAGGACTATTTTGGATCGATGAGTGGTGACTGCGCAAGAAGGATCTTGTCCCTTTATTCTTATGGTGGAAACATACTCATTTGACGCTTGAAAACAATTGATGATATTGTTATAACCAATATTTGCATAATTAAGATTTGCTGTTTGGGTAGAGTTTGAAGAAGATGCTTTACCCTTATCATGATCAAGCAAAGGAGTTTTAAAAATTGTATGATCAGTGTTAGAGGTCGCATTGGGTGGGTCTACCTCAATTACTCCTTGATCTAACAAGTCTTGAATCATATCTTTCAATTGAAAACACGATGCGGTTTTATGTCCTTTTGATCGATGGTATTCAAAATATGCATTATCATTCCACCAATGCGGCTTTACCAATGGTTCTGCCTTGATATCTGGTAACTTGATAAACTTTTCTTGTATTAATTGTTTCATTACTGACTCAATAGGCTCTCCCAATGCCGTAAACTATTGAGGAGGCCCATCCCTTGATCAGAAAGGTTTTCATTGCTAGTTTTGTTGCTGACCTTGTTGTTGATTATATTGTTGAGTATATTGTTGGTATTGTGGTTGTTGAGTAACATTGCTTACTGGTGTTTGATTTTGTTCCATAGCCAACATATTAGGAGCACCTAATTTCTTTATTGTGAACGTGGGTTGATTTGCATTCACTGCTCTTGCGTCAACAACTCCATCATTAGTGACATTCTTGTTTTTGTACCAAAATCTATTTTTGTCCCCTGAATTGTTTGTGTTGTCACTATCTTTATTGAGCTTAATGATTCCCTTAGCTACAAGAGTAGTTTCAATGTTCATCCCTTTATTAATGAGTTTCTCAATGGTACTGGGACTTTTCAATTTGAGTTCATACATCATTTCTAGGACCAAATTTTGAATAAATAAGTTCACTTGTTGTTCTTCAGGTATATCTAGGGAAGAACGACTATACAAGCTTCACCATCGTTGCAAGAAAGTCACTAATGGTTCACCTTCTTTTGCTTGGTGTTGCATAAATCTGACATGGTCACTTCACTGTCAATGTTGAATGCGAAGTGGGATATAAACTTTTGAGCCAATTCCGACCAAGTCTTTATATTCCCTGGCAAATGCGAATACTTATCCATGGCTTGTCCTGTGAGACTTCGTGCAAATAAGCACATTAAATATGTTTCCTCATAACTCACTTCAGTACATGCTACGAAAAATGCTTGAATATGGTCTTTTGGATTGCCATTCCCTTTATATTTCTCAAAATTAGGTACCTCAAAATGATTAGGGAAGGGAGGCATGTACAAGCTCTTGTCAAATGGATTAGGACATAAATCTTGATCTGTGTACAATTTCTTTGTTCCTTTGGTTTCCAATGCATCGACTTGTCGTTGGAACTTCTCAAGCTGTTGTGCAAATGTGTCAGGTATCAAAGATTTTGTAAGTTCATCATTCACTCTTGGGTGTACTCTTTGTCGATACATCCTACTCTCCATTGGCTGTTGGTGCTCAGAAATTGTTGTCTTTGGTGTCTCTAGCATATAAAGTTCTTGATACAGCTCTTGTTGCTGTGGTTGTGCCATGCCTTGACATTGACCTTGTTGTTGTGCTTCTTGTGGTGGAATCATGATTGGTAGCCTTGGTTGATATTGCAATTGAGGGTGTTGTTGATATTGCACGGACATCAATTGTGGTTGTGAAGTATGATAATTTGTTTGTCTTGGCACATATTGAGGCACATGTTGTTGTTGATGCTGACGAATCAGAATTTGCTAACTTTGTGCCAATTGTTGTTGTCTTGATGTAATTTGCAAAAAACTTTGTTTGGGAGGTTTTTGTTGTTTCTCCTTGAGAAGGGGTATGACACTCACATTTACTTGCTGTGCTGTTTGTCCAATCCACTGTGGTGGTTGCAAGTTTGAATTAACTTGAAATGGTGCAGAAGACACCGCAACATGTTGTTGAATGCAATATTGTTGTTGTTGTGCATTGCTTGTTTGCACATTCGATTGTGCCTTTTGTGTATTACTCAATTGTTGTAACACTTGTTGTTGGTGTAAACCACTATTTGTGGCTTTTTATGTTGCCATTATCGAAGGATCTGTCACAATATTTTGCATAACAAGTACTTGAGTATTTGGCAAATATATTGAACTTAATGGGACATAGGAACTTTGTTGCATTGTGGAATTTTTTTGGACATTGGTAAGATCAAGCATTCCAGTCGTAAAGCTTTCTTGCATCTTAGATTTTGATCCACTTGTAATTATTCGAGGAATCATTTCTTGTTGAGGGACAGCTGTCAATATTTGTGTGGCCCTCATTTGATCTTGTGTTAAAGGTGTTGTATTAAATAACGGATTGTTTATTGTTTCAAATGATGAATTTTGAGGAATAGTCACTATCAATTTTTTTGAAGCACATTTACTCATCAAGGTGTGTTGAGTTTCTTGTTGCACATTTTCTTCATTTGGATGTGGAGAGAAACTTAACAGCTCACCGCCTTGTTGTTTTTGCACATTAATTTTCTCACTTGAGGAGGTCACATTACTCATCATGTCAAGATATTTTTGTGGGAACATCTTAAAGACCTTGTTCAAGAATTTATCCATCATTTTTGTCAACTTTGGATCTTTAAGGAACATATCAACATCATCGGAAGCATCGGAATCTGATGAAGAATCTAGTAAAACATTTGGATTTATTTCTTGTTGAACGCCTTGATCTGAACCAAATCCTTGTGAAAGAGTTTGTTCCTCATGTAATGTTTGAATTTCATGTTGCAGGTTCGGTTGATTCCAGTTGAAAGGTGCATTTTCTCTTGGTGTTGGTGGAACACTCCCATATCCTGGTTTCATGGGTACAAACAATGGCTCATATAATGGAGGTGGTCCAAGTTGAACCATTCCATTAGGTGGTAATGATGTGTTTGATGAACCTTCAATTTGTAATGATTGACTAGGTTGAAACTGTGAGTTTGATACATTGTCAATGGGTTGATATGTTGGTTCGCCCATCTTCTTAGATTTTGACCTTGTTTCAACAGGCATGTCACTATGCAAATGCAATATTTTTTTGGGATTTTTTGATTTTAAAAGGATGATGTATGATATGCAACTAAATGTAACCTAAATAGACAAAAATGCAATCTATGGCAAGAATGCAACCTATGTTTTTTTTGTTTTTCAAGATTTGGACAAACTTTTTGGAATGCAAACCTAAAGACTCAACCTTGGGAAGCTGAAATGAAGCCAAGACCTCAAAGAACAAAGGACAAAATGACAATAGGACAAATTGACAATGTCTCACCTATATGCTTGGATACTAAGCTAGGTTTGACAAAAAAGATATTAATGAAAGGACAAATTTTAGACAAGGTCAAGATTCCCCAACAACAACTTAGGGTATCGTCCAAAGTTTGATTTTTTTTCAAGTTTGACAAACCAAATTTTTGAGACTAAATGCAAGAAGGCAATGATTATGACAATGACTTAGGATATGACATGAAAATGATCTAAGGATATGATATGACAAGATGAAGCCAAGACAAGATGACAATACAATAACAAGGATATGCGAAGACCAATGACTTGGAATATGCAAAATGCAACCTAGGCAAGACCTAATTTTAGCATGACAAGGATAATGCAGGAATGCCACCTAAATGGAAATCTAGCTTGTATATGACAATGAAATGCAAACTTAGGGAAAATGATCTTGGACCTAAGTGCAAAATGAGGACGCTTGTAATGAAAAGGACTAAAATGAAAGGAGATGACAATATGCCTTAGGACCTAAGTTGGACTATGCAAAACCTAGCCTAAAGTGACATGAAGTTTGAAACAAAGACATTCAATGTTTTGACAAGCCATGTTCAAATGTTGGATGAATACTTGGACAAATTTGGACTTTTGTTTGGATTTTGTTTTGAATTGAAGGTTTTTGATTTTGAAAACCCAAGTTGATTATGAGCACTTTTTGAGAGTTTTTTTTTTTTTATTTAACCTTTGATAATCACAGAATACAAAATGTTTGTTTGACTTTGACTCAAGACAATCAAGCACATTTACAACAAATCCTATGGCTGACAAGGGCAATATCTATTGAATCCTCTAACAAAATACAACACTTAGCCGGATAGCTAGATGCTTGGTAGCACTAGCTCCCCCTTACAGTGCACTCACTTCTCGGGCATACCAAGCTTCGAGTTCAAGGGGCATCACTTCCCAAGAACTTGCTATCTCTAACTAAGGAGTACATGAGAGGTGTCTTTGGCATGCACGTATCACAATGCCTGAGCCAACAAATAGAAGGATTTTGGCCTCTAAAAACAAGAGATTCTAGTAAGGGCTTCCGTTCGGGTGGGTATTGATCCGGCGAATAAATCGTCGCAATACCATTCCAGCACCCGTTGTCTACAAATTTTGTTGCATCCACAGTTATTTAGAGTGGTTCGGAAGATCTTGGCTTTAGCTCATCACCACTTAGGGTCATTCCCTCTCACCAATGCATGTGCGAAGTGCCAGGCAAATCGAGAGGCAGGCCCAATTCTAAGGGTTAAAACATGCAATCAAACTAAAAGCAAACAAAGCATGCATGGTGTTCATTAACCTTTAAGAAATTAAATGTGTAACTACTTTAAAAATCACATGCAAGATGTTTTAATAAAAGTCTTTGACCGCGTCCTACATAAGATTTGTTAGTAGTTTCATTTTTAGTCTTCGTCACATGTAATGCCAAGGTGCTGCACAGAGAATCAGTACCAAAGAAAAACCAGAATATAAGAATAGACAAAGTAATTTGCAAGTAAAAACACTGGTTTCACCTCTGTTTCTGGCCTTACACAGGTGCAGAATGTCTCAACATAGGCGCAAAATGCCTTGACATAGGCACAAAATACCTTGACACAGGCACAAATCTCTTTGACATAGGCACAGATCTCTTTGACACAGGCGCAGGATTCCCTGACACAGGCGCAAAATACTTTGACATAGGCGCAGAAGTGTCCAGAAAGCTCTGAGTTTCCCTGTTTCTTGAGTTTTTCACTTGCAAATCAGCTCAAAAGCACTTAAAAACATGGTTAAGGGGTTAGTTCATGTCGGGTTCACCAGAAAATGTAGATAGGAATTTGGGAAAACATCAAAAGAAACTTTAAACTAGCTCAATCACAAAAACTAGATTGCAATGATAAGAAATCCTAATTACAATCAATAAAGGCATGAAGATGAAATACTACAATAAAAAGAAAACCAAAGCCTGTATCTCCTTCATTGTTCCTCCATTGTCCTTCTTTCTCCTTCAAATTACTTTGTTTGTGGATCTCACCTAAGTGTGCAAAAGCATAGTATGAAAGCAAGATTGACAAGATGAAATGGCAGCGTAAGGATACTAGAAGCATGATTGATTTTTTTGAAAATGTGATTAGATCCTTTGATTGAAGAAAATCATCCAATTTATAGACAAATTGGAGAGATGACAAGATTAGCATGAAGAGATTTGAAAGGAAATTTCAAATCAAGAATGACAAATATGACAAATTATGACAAAATTGACATTTTCTATGCAAGATTGATTGATTGACAAATTATGACAAAATTGACAAAATTGACAAAATTGACATGCCATTCCATGAAATTAGGGGAAATATTATAAAAATTGAAGAAAATAGGAGAAATAGAAATTAAGAATTAGGAGAAATTAGTAAATTGGAAAAATTGAGGAAAAAGATGAAATAGGAATTAGGTGAATTAATTAATAGGTTTTCATCCATTAACTAATTCATGAAAAAGACCTAGGACTAAATAAATAGATTTATTTAACCCACCAAGAAGAAGAAAAGGATTAAATGATCAAATCATAAAACCCTAGAAATAAGAGGGCCAAGAATTAGGTCAAGATAACAAGAAATTAATGTTGATTCGATCATGATTTTGATTGACAAAGGACCAATACTAATAAACGATTTGAGATTGGTTGACAAATTGACCAAGATTGACAAAGAGATCAAATTGATAGGTGCCAATTGATGAGGAACAATGACTAATTGATCCAATTTGACACGATTGAAAAGGACAACAATCGATGACGAATCGATCACAAAATGACAAGATTGATCAGGACAAGGATCGATGACGAATCGATCGCAAAATGACAAGATTGACAAGGACGAGGATCGATGACGAATCGATCGCAAGGTGACAAGATTGACAAGGACGAGGATCAATGACGAATCAATTGCAAGATGACAAGATTGACAAGGACGAGGATCGATGATGAATCGATCGCAAGATGACAAGATTGACAAGGATGAGGATCGATGACGAACCGATCGCAAGATGACAATATTGACAAGAGGACAAAACCCTAATTCTATCATCGATTAGGATTGATGATGTCCAAAATGAAATCGAATTGATGATGTCCAAATATGACAAATGAGCACGCACATTGATGTGATAGGATAAGATCGACCAAAATCATGACTGAAGATTGTTATCGACAAGACCCAATTCAAAAGTGAGAAAAATGAGGAATGTAGAAGAAGGACTCGATGCTTGCAAATGATAAAGACCAAGTGCGCAACATAGAGGAAATGTTAATGCGATGGAAAAACCCTAAAATAAGGCAATGCGCAAATGTTAAATTATGACTCCACAAGCGTTGACCATTTTTAGATGTCTACAGATTCCACAGTCAAAATTGGAAAACTTGAAAGGTTCCAGGTTAGGTATGAAAATCTGTAAATGGAAGAAGATGAAAGGATTACTGCTGTTATGGAAAGAGTAAATGAAATTATTTTGGGTATTAAATGTTGTAGAGGAATCTTAACTGAAGATGAAATTGTTTCAAAAGTTTAAAGAGGATTTCCACCGACATACAAAATGAAAGTTACTGCTATAAATGAGTTAAGAACTATACCTAATACATCAGTAACTAGGGACACATTGATTGGAAAACTTTCAGCTTTTGAAATTGAGGAATTTGGTCTTGTTTCTACTATAAAGATAGATTTAGCTTTTAAGGCATCAATGTCATCTGCACCATCATTTGACAAATCTGAGTGGAAAGCCTTTTATGCAAGAGAACTTGAAGAACTTGAAGCACTATTTGCAAGGAAAATGCCTAAAGGTCCAGTTGGAAGTAAGTATGAAGGTAAAGCACCCTTTAAATGTTTTAATTGTAATTAGATTGGTCATATGGCTTCAAGATGCCCTGATAGACATGCTAGATTAAGAGAAGAAGCTAGAAGAACATACAAACCTAATCCTGAATATTAGAGATATAGATTTAACAAGAATAAAGATAAATCTTGTTATCTTGCTGATGAAGGAGTCACAGATGATTCCTGATGAGGATCTGACAGACAATGCATGGGTCTTTGTTGCTATAACAGAAGATCAACTGGCACCTACTATTCAATTGGTAGAGCAAGCCCTGGCAGCTAAAGTTGAAGTTAAGGATGAATGGATCATTGATTCAGGGTGTTCACATCATATGACTGGTGACAAAAGTAAATTCTTGAACTTTCAGGAGTATAATGGAGGTCTGGTAAGATTTGGAGATGATAAAGCTTGTTTGATCAAAGGATAAGGTACTATATCTTTTGATGGTATGCATAATACTGACAATGTTTACTATGTTGAAGGTTTAAAGAATAATGTTTTGAGTGTTGGTCAATTAGTTGAGAAAGGATTTCAGTTACAATTCAAGAATGGAAAATGCAAAATTATGAACAAAACTGGTTTGGAAATTGCAACCGGTAATCAAACTAGAGGTAACATCTCTCATTTGAATAACAGTGAAAAGACATGCTTGATTTCACATATTGATGAAAGCTGGCTATGGCATAAGAGACTCTGTCATGTAAATTTTGATTGCATTGTGAAAATCAGTACTACTAAGGAAGTTAGAGATTTGCCTAAAATTGTCAAACCTCACAATCTGGTATGTAAGGAATGTCAATTTGGAAAACAAGTTAGAGCATCTTTTAAAATTATTCTAGAAAAATCCAATAATGCTCTTGACTTAATTCACACTGATTTATGTGGTCCAACTAGAACTAAAAGCTTACAAGGTGATAGATATTTCATGCTAATCATTGATGACTATTCTAGAATGTGTTGGGTTACTTTTGTCAGAGAAAAATCAGAAGCACTTGGGAAGTTCAAACTATTCAAGGTGATGGTAGAAAATGAAACTGGCAAGAAAATCAAATGTCTGAGATCAGATCAAGGAGGTGAATTCACATCTAAGGAATTTAATACATTCTATGAAGTGAATGGAATCAGAAGACAGTTATAAGCACCTTGGACACCACAATAGAATGGAGTTGTAGAAAGGAAAAATAGAACTATCTTGGATGCAGCTAGAAGTATGTTATCAGAAGCAAATCTACCACATGTATATTGGAGAGAGGTAGTAAGCAGTGTGGTCTATACATTCAACAAAGTTCACATCAAAGGTGAAACTGGTAAGACCCCTCATGAACTATGGTTTGGCATTACTCCTACTCTTAAATATTTCAGAATATTTGGAAGTAAATGCTATATTATGAGAGATGAGTATATTGGCAAATTTGATCCTAGAAGTGATGAAGGAATATTTCTTGGTTATTCATCTAAGAGCAAAGCATATAGATGTTTTAACAAGAGATTGCAAAAAATTGTTGAGAGTACAAATGTGAAGATTGATGAACAGTTTAGAGGAACCTCAAGGTATATAGACTCTGAACCGGCAATAGAAATACTGACAAATGAACCTACATTGAATCCACTGGTACAGAATGAAGATCCAGTTACACCGGTATCATCTGAAAATTCCACTGTAACTAAGGAACAATAGCAAACGAAGATACCCCAGTATGTAAGATTGAACCACTCTAAAAATTAGATAATTGAGAACAAGTATCAAAGAGTTATGACAAGAGGAAGACTGGAAAATGAAGAGGTATGTCTTATTTCTTAAATTGAACCATCATCAATTAATGAGGTATGTGAAGATAAACACTGGATTAAAGCTATGGAAGAGGAACTAGAACAAATTGAGAAGAATAACACATGGACATCAGTTCCCCAGCCTAAAGACAAAAATGTGATTGAAACAAAATGGGTATTCATAAACAAACTTAATGAAGATGGTAAGGTAATATGAAATAAAGAAAGATTAGTGTGTAAGGGATATTCTCAGAAAGAAGGAATTGACTATAATGAAACCTTTGGACTAGTAGCTAGAATTGAGGTAGTCAAATTATTCTTGGCTTTTGCAGCACACAAGAACTACAAAGTATATAAAATGGATATTAAATGTGCATTTTTTAATGGAGATCTTGAAGAAGAAGTTTACATTGAGCAACCTGATGGATTTTCTTTGATAGATAACAAAGATATGGTTTGCAGGTTAAGGAAATCTTTGTATGGGTTGAAGCAAGCTCCAAGAACTTGGTATGCTAGATTGGATAAATATCTTTTGAAGATTGGTTTTTCTAAAGGTAATGCTGACAACAACTTATACTATAAAGTGACTAATGATGACATCTTGGTTATAGAAGTTTTTGTTGATTATATAATCTTTGGAGGAGAAGATGGATTATGTAAAGACTTTTCTATTGAAATGCAGCAAGAATTTGAAATGTCTATGATTGGAGAGATAAAATTCTTTTTAGGATTGCAGATTTCACAAACTGATAAAGGTATATTCTTGAGTCAATCCAAGTACTTGAAGGAGTTACTAAATAAATTTGGGATGGAGAACTCTAAACCGGTAAGCACACCTATGACTACAAATGACAAATTATCACTAAAGGATGAATCTACACCTATTAATCTGACTAGGTACAAATCTATGATAGGAGGCCTACTATATTTGACACAAACAAGACCTGATATTATGAATGTAGTATGTATTGTTTCAAGATTTCAGAGTAATCCTAGAGAAAATCATGAATCAACAGTAAAAAGGACTTTTTGATACTTACAAGGCACTACAAATCTTGGCTTATGGTATCTTAGAGATGAAAACTTTGAATTATGTGCATACACAGATGCAAATTGGGCAGGAGATGTGGATGGCAGAAAAAGAACCACCGGCAGAGCATTTTTTCTTAGAAGCAGATTAATTTCTTGGTTGAGTAAGAAACAAAGTTGCACATCTTTATCAACAACAGAATCAGAATATGTTGCAGTGGCAACTAACTGTACATAGGTATTATGGCTTAAGCAAATGTTGAAGGACATAAAGGTAAAATGCAAGGAACCTATAACTATCTATTGTGATAACACTACAAAAATTGATATATCTAATGATCCGGTACTACATTCTAAAACTAAACATGTTTCTATCAAACTGAATTTTCTGAAAGAGAATGTTGAAGCAAAAGAAGTAAAACTGGTTTATGTGAATACTAAAGAGTAGATTGCAAATATTTTCACCAAGCCTTTGCCTAAGGAGACTTTTGAATATCTCAGAGATCAGCTTGGGGTCATACCCCCACCAGTAGAGACTTAGATAGTTGATGTTTGTCATCAACCGACAAAATTAACAGAGAAATCTTTTACTCCATCTTTGATGAGGAGAGCTACTTCTCAGGGGGAGTAGTTGGTATACTGAATTGGTTGGTATTTTGTATTTGAACTTGGTTTTGTAGTAACTTTGGCATTTGATGTCAAAGGGGGAGAGATTGACATGGAAAAACACAAGGAAAACACATGTTACTCTCAGGGGGAGAGATTGTTACTTTGGGAGAGATTGATTACTCTCTATATCTAAATTTTGATTTCTGGTTATGATCTCTTTTGGGAGATTGTTGGTTTTTGGTATTTGGCATTTCTGTTTTGGCACTTTGATGGTTTTTCCATCTTGTGTTTCCATCAATGCCAAAGGGGGAGATTGTTGGTATTTTGGATATGTTGATATGGTTTTGTCATTAATGTCAACACCTATTAACACTTATCAACTCTGGCACTTTGGAGGATTGGCAATGTTCACCGACAAGCAAGTGACTTTATGCACAGTCACTGGTATCTGGTACACCGATAGGATATATTGTTCACCGACACTTGGAATGACATGGAAAACACTTTGTTAAGTCGAAGACATCGTTTGGACACTTTTTCATGGAGATTTGTTCATTGGTATATTCATGTTTGCATATTTGTTGTTACCGGCAAATAGGTCCAGAATAAGCACCGACAGGCTTATCTATTCCATATCAGCACGACAAGCTTTGGAAATGATTTTGTTGTTATTGTAAATGCATTAAGTCGACATGTTGAATTGGATATTGCATCGGTTATTGATTTACTTCTAATTTTTTTATTGTGATATCTTTTAGAGCCGACCTACTAAAATTGGGCTTAGGTTATGGTATATATGTAAGATCTTATTTGTAAGATTGATATGCGATTGGAAAAAAGAATTGTAAGAAGGTATATGCAAGAATAAGCAGAGCTATACATGTAGACATCATTTGAAGGTGAAGCAAGGTTTTTATAAAGGCATATCAGAACTGAATCGGTACTGAATCCAACATATGAAGATGCTATTTTGAGCAGTACATCATTATTGGATTTAACCATCCAATTGTAGTAAGTGTGACTCCTATTTGTGTTTGAGCAGTGAGCTCTAGGCACTTGGCCTTTCTGCATGTGCAGACCCCTTTTGTATACACATACTATCTGCAGTAGTATCATCTGATTGTGGGTAAGGTTTCCCACCGTGGTTTTTCCCCTTACAGGGTTTCCACGTACAAATATTGGTGTTATGTGTTGTGGATGTTATTGTCTTTCTGTTTCATGCATTAATCTTTACCGGTACTGCAAGTAACTGATAAATTGTCTACCGGCATAAAGTTTAGTTTACCAGTATAAGCATTAAGTTTAGTTAAGTTATTTTTGGTTTGAATTTATTTGACAACTGATTCACCCCCCCCCCCCCCCCTCTCAGTTGTCTCCAGGACCTAACAATCATCCTCTCCATCACAAGGTGATTTTTCATCCTCTTCCAAGAAGGGGACTCTGCCTAAGAAGGATAAACCAACTTGTGCTTATTGCAAGAAGTATGGTCATGATGAGCATCGATGCCACACTAAGCAAGTTCATGAGTTGACAAATCTTCTTAAGAAGAGCAACATCAATTTGCCATCCACCTACAATAAGAAGGAATCATCTCCTTCTACTTCCTCACAGTCTAAGGGAAAAGGGCAAGCATTTGTGGCTAAAATAGGTTCTTCACAGCAGTGGATACTTGACTCAGGTGCCTCTTATCACATGGGTTCTACAAAGGAGCATTTTTCTTCATTGGAGCCATCAAAGGTACCTCACATTTACATAGGTGATGATACTCAAGTTGAGGTTGAAGGGAAAGGTTCAGTTGACATGGATGGTGGAACATTTAAGAATTTTATTTATGTTCCTAACTTGTCTACCAATCTTCTCTCTATCTACCAAATCACTCACTATGGGAATGGGAAAAAGGTTGAGTTTACACCTAATTCAGTTGTGGTAAAAGAACTTGATAATGATGCCTTGGTAGCAGTGGGACATGTCAATGACAACTCAAGGCTTTATTCATTCTCCCCCTTTGTGTCAAGTTCTCCTTCTAAGGCCTTTCTTACTCATTCAAATTCAAAAACTAAGCTATGGCATGAGCGGTTTGGTCTCCTCAACTACCGCTATCTTCAACAACTTAGCACTAAAGACATGGTCATAGGTCTACCTTGAATCAGTTTTTTAGAGGGTGTATGTTCAGGATGTTCCATGGGCAAGCATCCCGAGGAGAAGTTTGATAAGGGGAAAGCTTGGAGAGCTTTGGAAGTTCTTCAACTTGTTCATAGTGATGTAGCAGGTCCATTTCCATCACCTTCATTTAGTAGGGCCCGCTATGTCCTCACCTTCATTAATGACTACTCCCACTTCACTTGGGTCTATTTTCTTGTTCATAAGAGTGAAGTGTTTGACATATTTCTAGACTTCAAGGCTCATGTGGAGAAGCAATCAAGGAAAGTGGTCAAGATTATTTGCACAGATAATGGAAGGGAATATGTAAACAAAAGAATTGAGGATTTTTGTACATTTGAGGGGATTGATCTTCAACATTCAGTTGTCTACACTCCACAATAAAATGGAGTTGCAAAACACAATAATAGAACTCTCAAAGAAATGGCTACCTGTATGATACATGCACATTCTCTTGATCTTGCCTTTTGGGCAGAGGCTATCAGTTGTGCCACACACATCCAAATATGGGTTCCTCACAAAGCTTTGATAGGTATTACTCCTTTTGAGGCTTGGGCTAGAAGGAAATTGATTGTGAGACATTTCAGAGTCTTTGGGTGTCCAGCATGGGCTCGCATTCCTCTGCAAAAATGCAAGGCATTGGAACCTCAGAGTAGGCCTTGTATTTTTGTTAAATATCCCAAGGGTGTTAAGGCATATCGATTGATAGATCTAGAAACACATGAGGTGTTTATTCAGAGGAGTGTTCATTTTGAGGAAAGCTCTCCTAGCTTAGCCTCCCTTCCTCCTCTACCTTCCTCCATTGTGGATAGTGATGAGATTGATTCAGATGATGAGACTCCTTCAACTGTGACTCATAGGGTTACACCTCCACCAGGTCCACTTGTAGTTGAAGAGCCTCATTCTCCACCTCCACCTAGACCTCATTGGGCTTGATAGACACTTGAGTCAGTGAGTTCTCTTGTTGGGGATCCTTTAGATACATAGAGGACTCGATCACAACATTAAGACCTTCCACATGTGTACATTATTACCGCTTTTGATCCAAAGACATTTCAAAGCATTAGGGGTTCCCAAGTGGGACCATGCTATGAAGGAAGAGTATAGTTCCTTGATGAGGAACAACACATGGGAGTTAGCCCCTCTCCCTAAGGGGAGAAAGATAGTTTGATGTAAGTGGATCTATCAGACCAAGTTTACACCAGATGGTAGTGTGGATAAGTAGAAGGCTCGACTTGTTGCGAAAGGTTTCTCACAAGTTCTAGGTGTTGACTATACTAAGACCTTTGTGCCCGTAGCCAAGATGAACTCCATTCGCTTGACACTTGCTATTGCTGCAACTCATGGTTGGGTTGTCTATCAAATGGATGTGAAGAGTGATTTCCTTCATGGGGATTTTGATGAGGAGATATATATATGGATCAGCCACAGGGTTTCATCCAGGATTCTTCATTTATTTGCAGACTGAGGAAATCTCTCTATGGCCTTAAGAAGGCCCCTAGGGCTTGGTACGCCAAGATGGATTTATTTCTTCTCTCAGCAGGGTTCACCAGGTGTCATTCTGATCTAAATGTCTATATTTTGTGACAAGATGATTCCTACTTAATACTTGTATTCTATGTTGATGATTTGATCATTATAGGGAGCATCACATCCATCATTAGCAGTGTCAAATCTGCTTTGCATGACAGATTTTCTATGACTAACTTGGGTCTTTTGCACTACTTTCTCAGGATAGAGATTTCATAGTCACCTTTCGGGATTACACTATCATAGACCAAGTATGCTCTTGATCTTCTTGCATGCTTTCATATGGCTGATTGTAAGCCTGCATCGACTCCCCTTCTTTCAGGAGTGAAGCTTGAGGCTAAGTGCTCTTCTCCACCAGTTGATGCCACATTGTATCGTCAGCTTGTGGGTAGTCTCATATACTTGACTCACACACTCCCTGACATTTCATTTGTGATTGGCATGGTTTCTTGCTTCATGCAAGAACCACATGAGCTTCATTGGAAAGCCACCAAATGCATCCTACACTACATCCAGGGTACACATCATTATGGGATTCACTATGCAACAGGCACAAGACTTCACTTGGCTAGATACATAGACTCCGATTGGGTTGGCGATCTTGATGATCGTAAGTCTACTTCTAGTTACAGCTTCCACCTTGGTTCGGGCCCCAATTATTGGCAGAGAAAGAAGCAACATGCTATTTCTCTCTCTTCAACTAAGGCTGAGTATCGAGGGGCTGTTAGTGCAGTGAGTGAGACTATTTGGCTTTAATATATTCTAACAGAGTTTGGGTTCTCCACTCCATGGTCAAAAGTTCTACATTGTGACAATCAGAGTGCTATTGCAATCTTGAAGAGCCCGGTTTAGCATCAGCGGACCAAACACATTGAGATTCATATGCACTACATCCGAGAGTTGATTCAGGAGCAGGTCATTGATTTGCAGTATTGTTCTACAGCGGAGCAGGTTGCAAACATATTCACCAAACCCTTCACTGAGAGTAAGTTCCACCAGTTGCAAGCTCTCTTGGGGGTTCAGGATGTTTTATTAGGGGGGGTCAGCTACTTCTCCTTCCTCTCTTATGGGGGGACTTTTTCCTCTTTGAGATTTTGTCCTTTTTCTTTGAGAGTCTTTTGTACATTAATCTCTCTTTTGAGGGGGAGTTTTTTCCCACTGGGTTTTCTCCCTTTCTCCATTTGTGAGAAATTTCATTGCATAGGTTTTCTTGCATTTGCATATTGTACATGGGTACCTATCATGGCCTAGTAGCCGAAGCCCATCTTGCATTCTTGACTCGAGTCTTCATTCCCCTAAGTTGCACTTAAGGGGGGGTGTTGGTGTAATTATTTATTCTTATAGGATATAATTACACTTTACTTAAGTTAACTTAGGATAATGCATCTCATCGTAGTTTGGATATGAGACACTTAGGGAAGTGTTCACATAGGGATGTAGCTTGTAGGAGAAATTCCACCTTTTGTGGTCTTATCTTGTTGTTACATTCCACATTTGGTGGGTGATCCACCTCTTGTAGAATATTATATTATTTCTCCTACCTACCCCTACTTTTTCTTACCTACCCTTGTTTCTCATTGAGCCACATGTCATGATTGTGTGCTCACATATCCATTTGGCCTTGCCTATATATGCAGGCCTATATTCATTATATTGGTTAATCCAGTTGATCATTTGTATATTGATGAGAATACAGTTTATTCTTGTCATACTATTGTCTCTCTTTTATATGATTTTCATTGTGCCCTTGATCTTGGAAAAATCTCACAAGACTCTACAGTTGATCCCAGTAACAATAATTACATTTATGTTGTTCCTCCATATGGAAACAATGGTTTCTTTGACAGATCAATGAGCCGCTTCTCTGAAGGCCGAGTAATTGTGGATTTTATATGTACCAGTTAATTATAAAAACATGTTTTGAAGTCTTTTATGCTACAAATTTTTTTCATATTGGTGGTGCCTCATAAATTCATATGAATGTTTTTTAAGTTGAATACTCCAAATTGCCACCTATTCTACCATTCTTCCAATCTGAGGCTGATTTTGCATTAGGTGGAGTAGGGACTCTGCCTGAGACCAATGAAGGATTTGTATGTTCCTTTACTTTTTCTCTACTTTGATCGGGAAATTGAAATGAAAGTTGCCACTAAAATAGTTTACAGACTGTGGATAGAGTAGTTAATGTGCTAGACCTACAAAGTGGGTATTGACATATATGCAAGTGTATTTTTTTGATGAAATTTCTCTTAAAATTAGTTAGAATGATCTAGGGATGACTCCTTTAAGTACATTCCCTAAACACACAATTCGAATTTTTTTGGCCCTCTCACCAATGAGAAATGGTCATAAATACGATTATCAACTATGAACCAAAAATAATTTTAAATTTTGAAATGGGGTATAAGATCACACATATGATCTTTCCTAGTGAACAAAATTGTAGGTAAATTGTAGGTATATTCTAGTCCAAGATAGAGATGTTGCTACAAGTAGAGGTACACACATTTTGAACAAAGATATGTGATATACAAAATTTTATATGAATTCTAAGTTTTAACACAATGGGTATTGCCACATATCTAATATTGTCTTAAAAAATTTGTCCCATAAGAGATGTAGGAGAAATAACCAACATTCATTAGAGGAAGGCAAGCCTTAACCACCTTCCAAATGTAGTGACTGCACATATTACTTCTTACCGTCCAAACCAAGAATTTGTTATGTCTCTTACTTGTAATCTTAACCTATAAAGCAAAAATATTTCTTTTATGATTTATACATCAACGAGATCAATCATGTATGTTTTTAAGAGCTTTTCAAAGGATTTAAATCCTTAATAAGTCAATCAAATTGCTAATATAGTGGTTGTAAGGTACAAATGAAAAGAGAAGACCCACCACTTACAGTTAGAAAGCCCACTTACAAAACAAAATGCTTGTTTCATCATACTATTGCAGTAAACTCTCACATACACTCACCATAAGAGAATTGCATTTGAGGCAAATTCTAGCAATAAGATTAATCTTGTTGGTCCTCAAACAATCTAAAATCTATGCTGATTTTTGTTTCTGAATTTGATTGTGCAAATTTTTTTTGCATCAATGTATCAGATCACACTTTGTGATTCATCATTACAATGTTGGAGAACATAAGAAAGAGAGAAATCTTCCTCATCTGAGACCACCTCTGTTCTACAATTGTAAAGAATTTGATATTTTATAGGGTATAGGACTTTGGAAATTCTATATTGTTCTACAAACTCTAGTATAACAATAAATCATCTGGGTTGTTATCACAAGACAAAAAATCATCTAGGTTATTATCACAAGGTAAAAAAAACCATCTGGTTTGTTATCACAAGACAAAAAAATCATCTAGGTTTCTCTTGGTTGCTTGGAATAGAACCAAATCAAGGAAAAGTGTTAATGGACGTTCAAGGGAGACTACATAGGAGGTAATGAAGAAGCACATTGAGAGCTATGTAGATGTTGTGGAGGCTATGATCATGAAGGAAAGAAACACTGGTCATTTAGGGGATTTGGATTTGTATTCTATTTGGAGTTGACAGATGTAGACAAAGTTGTTTAGGAGAAGCATACCGTTGATGGAAGACTGGATATGTGTTAACACCATTGTTTAGTGCTTTTAATGAAATATGCTTTGCTTGATTTTGTCTTCTTGTTTAATTACAAATACACATTCATAGTCTTTTTTGGGGCTTTTCAATAGATAACTCATTTTATCTTCTTTTCTAATGGTTGTATTTAGTATTTTAGTTGTAAGATACAATTAAAGTTTCAAAACACATCCCCACTACAATGTCTTTATAGATTGAATGTGTGAGTGACGTTCATGATTAGGATTTCCATTTGTTAAGAAATGGGTCTGTAATCAAGGGTCAAAATCAATGTATTTGAAAATATGCATCCATCTTCATTCAAAGGGTCGGATGTAACTATTAATGACAAATAAATATAGTGGAGACCTGAGTTCAAGCTTTTGCACATTTGATTAAAGGTGACCTCATTTAGAATGAATATAGAAGAAACCAACCAAAGTTTAAGCTTCCACACATTTAGTTAAGGGTGGCCAATAATTTTGGAGGTCAATGCATATGAGCCATAAAGTCAGCCAATGGAATTGGGTATACAATATATCAACGAAGGATTGGGGCATCTTTAAACTAAATGAACTAGATGTATTTCCTTCATATCCCCTATTTATTTGTGCATTTAGAATCATTGGCCATTTTCTTGTGGGGTTGTGGGGCAATTCAAGTTTTGCATTTGCAGAAACAATTGGATCAATTTGAAGAGGTTCAGAAAAAGCTTCGTGGAAGAATCCAGGTCAAGCAACATTCATAAATTTCTACGCATTTAGAATCATTGGCCATTTTCTTGTGGAGTTGTGGGTCAATTCAGGTTGTGGATTTCCAGAAATAATTGGATCAATTTGAAGAGGTTCAGAAAAAGCTCTGTAGAAGAATTCAGGTTAAGCAACATTCATAAATTTCTATGAAATTGGATCGAAAGTGAGTTGACTAGAGGGGGGTTAATGATAGAAGTATAGTTGGAGGAGGAACCCAGGGAAGTATATTTTGTTAATCTTAATTTTAAAATTAATTCAGTTATCTTTGATCGATCTTAATCAATTCTTATTTTAGAAGATGATGATTAATCCTTTTAATAAAGGGAACTAGATTTCATCCAAATCCCCTGTTGGCGTTGAACACAAGCTTAGGTGCCCTAACATGGACTTGGAGACTTTTTGAGTTGCAAACATAAGTTTGGGTGAATTGAACATCATCTCAATCCCATGAGGGTATTGAACACATTCTCAGTTGCCCAAACTTGGAAAACCTAGTCCCGTGAGGACATTGAAAGCAATCTTGGAAATCCCATTCCCCTGAGGGCATTGAACACAAGCGCAGGTGCCCAATTAAAACTATGTTCTAATCTAAGCAAGACAGGGGCCAACATTAAAGATAACAATAGTCTACGATTGCAACTTAATTAAAATATGACTGAATTTTTTTATGCAAATCAATCAAAAGAACATCAAATCCATCAATAGATTTCTTGAATCAAACACAATGAATTTGGAGGGGCTAGCATATTTTGTATATCTATGGTTGAGAAATAAAATCTTGCAATGGAATACAACACACAATGGAGTAATATTCTATTTGGGTGTTTTTTGTAAAGCAAAATAATATTACTTCAAATACAATAGAATCAATTGAAAAGGCAAAAGAAATCCAAATACCTTTCAGATTTTGTACTCGCCTCCCATTCTCTTTAAAATCATTAATATTTATGTTTACATCCAAGTATACAGAAAAATGCAAACCTGTCTTGCCTTCATTGTCCATCTTTCTGACCATATGCCTACCATAACACAACAATCACAAGAAATCAGTAAATCCTAAACAATGTAATTTCAAAACCAATGCAACATCATTCATAATCTAATAATCTATTGGTAATGGACCACCATGCGGACTCGATGGACAATCCATTTATAATCAAGCCATCATTTCAGGTTGTTTCACAAGTTGAAAATATTGCCAGAGAAGCTAATGTTGTTCTTAATGACCAAATTGTGGATACTGTTATTGATTGTTTTGATGTCGCCCTATCTCGGTTGAAATGTCAAGGGGTAATTCTAGAAACTAAGAAGCCTTATGAAATTCTTTCCACAGATGAGGATTTATCTCTACAAGAGGTCCCAATTATTTATTCACCTTCTCTTCATGACATTTCTAGAAAGGGGGATCCTAAATCTCCTTTGTGCCCAATTTTTCAATCCCCATCCTCTAAACTATCTCCCTCTTTATTGGCCAAGAAGAGGGGGAAACCTTCGAAGGTATCTCATTTAAGCGATAAGATTAAAGCAGGGATTCAAGCAACAATTACCTCTTCCCTAACTGTTAAAAAAATAGGGAAGAAAAAGGTATCAGTCAACCCCCCAACAACACGAGTGGCTAAGGCCAAAAGAAGTCTTCAGCTTGGGTATGCTAGAGGACTGAAACCCATAGATGCTCACGAGAGGAGGGGAGCTGAGACTTCCCCTCTAGGGCTATGAGGATATTTTTGTGGAATGTTAGGGGCTTAAATGCCCCTAAAAAACAATGTCTCATCAAGAGCCAATTGTTTAATGCTAAATTTGATCTGGCTCTTCTTCAAGAAACAAAGTTATCTATTGATGTTGCAACAAGTTTGTTCACATCCTGGAATTTGGGTAATTTTTGGAACTCCCCTTCCCATGGTGCTTTTAGGGGTCTTGCGGTTTTCTGGGATCCAAATAAAGTGTTTATGGAACAAATTACTTCTGGGAAATATTGGATGCTATCTTTAGTGGATAACTACTCGAATAGCCTTTCTTTTTGGTTATTTAACATTTATGGCCCTACTTCTATCATTGACAAAAATAAACTTTGGACTCTTCTTAGTGATGAGTTAAGAATCCTACAAGGGGAGTTGGTCATTTTAGGGGGGACTTTAATGCTATTTTAAATAATGAGGAAAAATGTGGAGGAATTCTCCCTTCTCCTAAGGTGATGCTAGACTTCAATCAATTCATTCTTGTCAATAATCTTATAGATCTATCCCCCAAGGTGGGCAAATTTACTTGGACAAACCGACGAGCTGATCTTTGCAATATTGTAGAACATTTGGATTGGTTTCTTATTTTTGATTCATGGTTTCAGTCTGAAATAGATTATCATTCTCTTATCCTACCTATCTCAAGCTCTGATCAGTACCCGATTTTGTTCCATTTGTCTGATTCCTCTTCACATCAGAGAGGGACATTTAAGGTTGAACCAATGTGGTTCCGTGATCAAAAGTTCATCCCATTGCTGAAACATTGGTGGCAGAATTCTCCCTATATGGAAGGGACTAAGATATACAGGTTGGTCAAAAAATTGCAGCTGCTCAAAATCAAGATCAAAGACTGGAACATCAATATCTTCAAGAATATCTTCATGAGAAGACTAGGCTACAATCAAAATTATCTATGATTAATGATTTTATCATCCAAAATGGCATGGATGCTCAGTCCTTTGCTTAGGAAAAGGAGCTTAGGAGTGCTTTAGAAGAAATTATTCTTAGAGAATAAATTTATTGGAAACAAAAATCTTGAGAAACCTGGCTTGCAACTGGGGACCGGAACACCAAGTTCTTTCATGCCTTAACTAAAATTAGATGCCTTAAGAATAAAATAGTTCAAGTTGACTCTGCAAATGGAAGGCTTGAGGATGAGAGTGAGATAGCTACGGAAGGTGTCTCTTTCTTCTCACATCTGTTAACTAAGCAACAAGTCCATCATTCTCATAAACTTCTACAATCCATCCCTAATTGTGTATCTAAGGCAGATAATAATATGCATATGGATCCTTTCACTCTGAAGGAGCTCAAGGAGGTCATTTTTTCTATGGCCCTAGATAAAGCCTTGGGGCCAGATGGGTTCACCATGCTCTTCTTTCAAAAATGTTGGGACTTCATGGGAAATGATATATTATTAGCTCTAGAGGAAGCCAAAATGCACAAAACCATGTTAAAAGAGCTTAATCATACCTGGAGTGCCCTTATCCTGAAGAAAGATAATCCTAAAACTTTTGCAGATTTCCGCCCTATCTCGCTTTGTAATTCTCTCTACAAAATCTTTACCAAAGCAATATCTATCCGACTAGCTAAGATTCTCCCTAAAATTATTTCAGAAGAGTAAGGGGGCTTTATCCTTGGTAGAGAAACCTCAGAAGGTGCCATTTTGGCCCATGGAATCTTGCACTCTATTAGGCTACATAACAAATCTACTAAGGTTCTTAAATTAGATATGATGAAAGCGTATGACCGGTTGACTGGGATTTTTTCTCCATGGTCCTCATCAAATTTGGCTTTCATAAAAAATTGGGTAAAATGGATTTAGGCTTGCATTTCTTCTCCCTCATTTTCGATTATCATCAATGGATCTCCTACAAGATTCTTTTCATCCTCTAGAAGCATTAGACAAGGGGATCCTCTCTCCCCCTTTCTATTTATCTTAATGGCAGAGGGACTCAACAGATCAATAATTCATGCTAGACAGGTGGGAACTTGGAAAGGCATATCCTTTAATGATGGAAATGATCTTTACACTCATAATCGTTTTGCAGATGGCACTCTTCTTTTTGGGGAAGCCTCTATCATCGAAGCTCGAGTTATTAAGAAAATCATTGATGACTATTCCATGGCTTCTTGACAATTAATTAATCCAGCAAAATCTAAAATCTTCTTTTTAAATGTTTCTCCATTAGTCCAACATCATCTTCTTAGTTTTTGGGGCTTTTCAATGGGGGAGTTCCCCTGTTGATATCTCAGAGTTCCCTTCTTCTTAGGGTTAGAGAAGCACCATTTTTGAGACAAGATTATTTCTGCAATCTCCCAACGGATCCTGTCATGGAAACATAAATGGTTATCCCTGTTTGGAAAGCTACTCATGATAAAATCAGTCTTGAATGCCATCTCTATTTACTTGATGTCAGTGCTTAGTATGCCTAAGTGATCAATAGAGGAACTTCAGTCTATTTTGAGGGATTTTCTTTGGGCAGATAATGTCACTGAAAAGAAAAATTTGCCCCTTCTTGCTTGGAGTAAGGTTTGCACTCCTAAAACCATATGGGGTGCAGTAATTAGAGATCTACCCTTGCAAAATAAAGCACTGGGTGTGGAACTTCTTTGGAAGTTATACCAAAATCTGAATTCAAAATGGGATAGACTATTGAGGTTGAAATATCTTGATTCTGAGGACAAGGAGAGGATCTTCACAACCTTAGTTTTGCCTAAAGGGTCTGCCATGTGGAATTTCATGGTCTCTTGTCGGGATCTCATTTTACCCTCCCTCTCGTGGTTAATCCACAATGGATCTAAAGCTCGATTTTGGGAGGATTCATGGAATGGGCATACACCTTTGTCTCATATTTGGGATTGGCATCCCCTTGATAATTATCTTAAGCAAGCTTGGGTTGTTCGAGTCTCCCATTACTTAGACATCCAGGATGACCTTACAACGTGGAAGGATTTCTCTGGCATATGCGTTACCTCAGATTTGGTAACTGAATTACAAAAAGAACTTTCCTCTAGAACTATCATATTCTCTCCTCTTGAAGATGAGCTCATTTGGCTAGGCTCTCCTTCTTGCCAATATATAGTTAAGGCTGGCTATGAATCAAAATTTGTTCATCTATCTTCTGACTCATGGCCTACAAAACGATTATGGGGATCTGCATGCCTTCCTAAGGTAGGTGCCTTCACTTGGCTGGCTATCCAAGATAGGGTCCTCACAGGCGGTAGATTAGATAGGTTAGGGATCACTGTTGTATTTACTTGTACTTTATGTGGTTACTTCATGGAAACCTTTGATCATTTATTTCTATAGTGTCCCTTTGCCTTGGATTGTTGGTATTGGTTACTTCAGAGACTAGGCTAGTCAACAGATGTTGGCCCCAATCTTTGTGATCATTTCAAAGCTTGGCCTTTATTGCACAAATCTTCCAAGTTTGCACCCTTTGGGAAATCGGGTCTTCTTTAATCATTTGGAATATCCGGCTTGAAAGAAATGAGAGAGTTTTTAGGAACAAACCTACTCCATGGGCACAAGTTATAGATAAAATAGAGAAATCAATATTTGAAGTCATGCTTTCATATCATTTTAAATTACTACATACCAAAAAGAATTTTACCAAATGGGACTTTTTAATTTATGATAATTGGCCTCTTCTTTAGTCTCTCCCAGTTCATGGCTATCAATCTTCTATCCCATCTTCCTCATCCCGACTATGTGCCACCCAGCTACCTCCTCCACCTGGTTTTGCAAAATTAAATTATGATGGTGCCTCTAGGGGGAATTCAAGCATCTTTGGAGCTGGGGTGGTTATTAGGAATTCTGATGGCAACATAATTAGAGCAGCCTATAAGAAGTTACTGTCTGATTCCAATAATGTTGTGGAGATTGAAGCCCTCCTTCATGGTCTCACCCTTGCTACTTTCATGAATATTACTAACATTATTGTTGAAGGGGACTCAATGGTGGTTTTTAACATTGTCTCCTCAAGACAAGCTTCATCTTGGAAGCTAAGGTATAGATTAGATATGGTTTTGGATAAGCTCACCTTTTCAATCCTTCGAATCAAACCCTATTTTCAAGAAGAAAACATGTTAGCAGATTTTTTGGCAAATAAAGCTATTGATGAACCTATTTTGCAATAGGAAGTAGATGTAAGTCATCTCTTACATCTGATTTAATTTTGATTTGTTGGGGAAGGATGATTTTATTTATCAAAGTATATAGGTATGTCTTTTATTCTCTCTTTCCCCTCATAAGTTTTCAATAGAGGTCCCTCCTTTTCTAGGATATGGACTTCAGTATTGTCATTTAACTTTGTCAAGTTCACATTAGACACTGGGACTACAACAATATAGATCATCCTATTTAATT
Source organism: Cryptomeria japonica (assembly GCF_030272615.1). NCBI lineage: Eukaryota > Viridiplantae > Streptophyta > Pinopsida > Cupressales > Cupressaceae > Cryptomeria > Cryptomeria japonica. The sequence continues at coordinate 167,953,228 of NC_081413.1, forward strand.
TGTGTTTGGTGACATTCTTGGTTCCTCCTATCCTCTTATTCAGATGATATGGATGTTTTATTTTTTGAGGCTTCATATCACATTCATTTCTATATTGTTTGATTTTTGTGAATCTTGGGTGTGCACATCTTCTAACAATGATCTTAGTCAGAAGGTATGCAAGGATTACTAGATTGGAATTGGATAGTAGTGTGGATTCTACATTGTTTTCCATGGATGATGTTGTGGTTATGATTTCTATTTCTACAATTGCGGTTGGTATTAGAGACCTGGACCATCCTTCCTCCTCAGTTGCAACCTATTATGGTCCCTCTTATTTATCCCCTTTCTCCCCTGGGTTTTCTTTAGATGTATAAGGGCTTTATTGGGTGGGTTATAACTTATTTTGATGTATTTTGTCAAAAGGATTGTGGATTATCATGGGTGAGGGTGGGGTAGTTCTTTATGATAATTCACTCTTGTTTCTCAGGCTACAACCGGGGGTTTTCTTCCTGGTTCTTTCCCGCCGGTATGCCCACCTAAACTAGGCTCTGTAAATCTTCTTTCATAATTAATACATTTCGTGGCTCTACCACTTTTATCCAACAAAAAAAAAATCATTCATAAATCCATTTCAAATATAAACCAACAAAATCCATACCAATAGCACGCAAAATTCATGCTAATGGAAGATGAATTGTACTGCATTACTAAATTAAAATGATTTTAAATTAGGAGACAAATATAGCCGTTTGTGATTTTAAATTTGAATTGGGAGAATTTTAAGCCAACATTTAAAATGAAATCTAATATCACATGCTTTTAAGGCTTGTTTCAAATCCTTCACATTCCCTTCCCCAAGTCTTAATATCGAATGGTTGAATATTTCAATAGAAATACAATTAATTGAACACATATTTATGTACACATTAATTGAATTTTAGGTGTCTTAGTTTTAAAAAGAGAATATCAACACAGTTTTAATCATCTTTTTTACTTTGATTATCGGTAAGAGTTACTAGCCATATTTTAATAAGATCATTTTCTAACTATAATATATGAGTCTAATCTATTTTAAAATATGAAGAATACAAATGGTATTACTATGAGAAGAAGTATTGCTACATTTAACAATATTCATCTACATAATATGCCTTGTAATATATGAAAACCAACATTATTCATACATAAATAATGAGGGAGTATATTATAAGAGCTTAAGTTTGTAGAATTGGAGATATACATTCTTTTTACCCTCTTTACTTTGGATAGGTAAATTCTCTAGATTTCTCCTTAAATTTTTAGTTTAGGTTCACTTTGTTGTGTCTCTTTATGAAACATATAATTTTTATGTATGTTATTACATTTGACAAATTTATTTTATTGATCATATAGTTTTATGGAATCTTTGGTGATATCAATTTTTTTTGTTTGATAATGTTATTTTGTAATTTTGTACAAATAGAACTTTTTATGGCTAAACTTGTGACCATGTCTAATTTGAAAAGTTTAAGTTGTATATTGTGAGAGATAAACTAAATTTAAACCATGTGACTCCACATATTTATGCTTCATTTAACTTCATAATGGGGAAAATAAGTTAAACTTACACTTTACACCAATTGTTGAAGTTTTTAGGAAGTTTTTCATTGTATGACAGTTGATGAGTATGTGTCAAAAAGATAAATTTGTAGCTACAACACAATTGCAACTACATTTAAGCTTAATATGTTATGAAATTGATGTGTTTAATCCTTAGAGAATATCTTTATAAACCAAATATTAATTATTTCAAACTATTTTATAACTTTGCAAAACTACAAGTTATAAGGGAATAGAGATGATAGAAAGTATTTGAGAATATATGTCTATCAAGTCACATAATAAAACTCTATATTCTTCTATGAAGATCTAATCTTGTGGACTTAACCACATTCAAAAATTATGTTGAAGGGGAAGTTATGACACAATGAGGAGAGTGAACTTGATTGAAAACCACTCATGAGTACAACTAACAATTGATGAATTTGAATTAAAAATAAATTCAACTTTTCAAAATGATTATGAACATTTGTGACCAAGAATTAATGATGTAAGGATCAATGTTCTTGAATTGATTAAATTTAGGTTACAAAGAAGCTTCACATGCAACTTGGAATATTAATAAGGCATTAAATTGATGAACTAAAAAACACATGCCTTTTTTATGAACGTGGAAGGTTTAATTTTCCATGGTAAAAAATAAGGATAACAAGTAGGAACCATTTAACATTTCCATTTTGTAGGATTTCAGTTATTTTTGCTTCTAGATGAATTATAGGAAAACCCACATGTTTTGAAATTGGATCTAACCTATGATGTAATGCCCCAAGCCAACACACCTAGGAAAAAGCCAACAAAAAATATATTATTTTTGAAACAACAAGATATGATAACTAAATGTCACACTTGCACAACAACATGCACACAAGTGTCATGCAAACATAATGGCACAAGAGCATTAACCACATAGATGAACTCACAATTGCTACAAACAAGGTGAAACCAACAGAAGACTTACCAATCATGGAATGAAGTCGCCATGATGAAATTATGAGAGGAGAGACGATACCCAAACGATGATCGGTTACTGATATATGATAAACACACAGTATAGTTAATTTATCTTCTTTCATTTTGCGAACCTATTTTTTGTGTAATTTCTTTTCTAAATTGTGTTTGTATCTCAATATTCTAATTGTTTGACATTGTTCATCTAGTTATCATTGTTTTGTATTGATTCTTTATTTTTATCCAATTTAAAGTTAGTTTGTGCTATATAAAGAATCTATCTTAAACCCTAATATACACATGTAACAGTTCATTTATTGTTCTTTCAAATGGTGAACTTGACAATCATGAATTTCTACTTATGAGTTGTTTATGTGTATCTTAGAATCACCTTCATTTGTGTCTATTTAATATTCATTATGATTTTACTCCAAACTCTACCCTATGCATTTGTACCTTTCACCCTTCACAACACATATGTTCTTATTGATGTAGATGTTACTCATAGATCACATATAAATAAATTCTGCAACATAACCTATCTTTCTTGAAAGATTAGTAATTCATTCAAGAAATATTAATCCCAAGGCTCAAAAATGTCAGATCTTGTCTTACGGATGCTGCTTATGGTTTGTTGTACTTAATATTTTCTCCAAGGGACTTACATTGTTGAATTTGTAAGAAAAGGTCAAATTCTAAAGATTGTTAGATTCACAAAATCAACCTTAATTTGTGTTCAAAGATTAGATCTTGTCTTACTGATGCTACTCATGGTTTGTTGTACTTACTATTTTCTCAAAGGGACTTACATTGTTAAATTTGTAAGAAAAGGTCAAATTCTAAAGATTGTTAGATTCACAAAATCAACCTTAATTTGTGTTCAAAGATCTCTAATCTAGTTATATTTGGATACTTTAGAGCATGTTTTATCATCATATTTACTATATTTGATGCTTTAAAATTTATGAATTTTGGGGATTTCAAACCCCAAAGAAAATTTTAGAAAGAAGATATAAGTTTACAGTGATCATGCATAAATACACCTCAATAATTGTAAGAAATGATATTATTTTACCAATTCATGTTTCACCAAACCCTGTCGTAATTACACATAGATGGTGCAATATTCCAAGGGACCTTGTCAACTAAAAAATCTTTCAAATGTACCCAAATTCCAACATAGTAGCTTGAGATTATAAGAAATATGACAAGTACAATCAGATTTATTATCATAATGACCTTCTCTATATCAACACTGAAATCTTCATAAGCGCATTCTAGCAACTAAATGTCTAATTAACAAGAAACCATGATGTGAACGAGCATTAGCAATTGTCCAATAACATGCTCCACAATTATCAACAATTTTCAAACTTAATTTAATCTCGCTGAGGATTTTAGATCACATAGAGGTTTTCTATAAAATTCAAATAGTTAGCTCTCTTGGAGATTTGCTAAATTTATAGTTCTAACTTCCTTGTTTTTCAAATTAGGCAATTCTAGAATATTTATTACATAACACTTGAAAAATCTAAACAAAATATGATCAAAGGTTCAGATTCAATCAATAGAAATCAATGGTGGCAATTCAAAGTTGGCACATGGGTGACATCAATATCCTTGACAATTGACACATGGAGTATTCCAATACATTCCTTCAGCAGCAAGATGTGGAAAAATAGACCAGCAATTCTAAATTAAGTTGGTTGCAGTTCTTTAATTCCCTACAAAATAAATAATGTGAACTTTATTTTTTTATTTTAAAAAAGGTGGCAGTGCCACTTAATATATTTTATTTATATATTTCTTTACACAAGCTGATTCAAAGAGCTCTCAGAGAAAAGAACCAAAAAGAAAAACTCTGATCCTTACTCGATATTACATAGAAAGGTTGCGAAACTTAAATCCCTAATATGCCACAAAAGTACAATATATCTCGTAATGTCCAAAATACCAAATGCCACAAATCATCCCCAAGTATCAAATGCTTCCTGGAGTATGTTGACCAAGATGAAGTTCGAACCAAAACCTCATGAAAGCTGTACACATTTACATAGCAGTCCATAGTCTATCTCGCTTCATAGATGCCCAAATCAACATCCATTCACATCATACAACCAGGTAACCCTGCCATTATAATACCTCGCATACCAACTTTTTATCATTATGAAAACAACTGCATAACCATGTGCAATATTATCCTGTACCCATTTCCTCCAAAATTATTTTTCTAAGGAATGGAAAAGAATCGAGATCACAATTCGGACCCATCATATTAAGTTCCACCTTGGAACTTCCCATATTTGCCAAATGATCTGCAACCCGGTTTCCTTCTCTATACACGTGAAATAGTAAAATTTACAAATGTATCAATGAATGCCCATGCTTGTTCAAGCAAATATCTTATCTGCCAATTTTCAATATTTCTCTTTATGCAAGCGTTGATAATAATAGCTGAGTCACCTTTGATGTGAATATAAGAGATGTTCAATTTTTTAACTAGTAGAATGCCTTCAAGCAAAGCATATGCCTTTGCGTAGTTGTTAGTACCCGGTGGAATGGAAACAGACTTCAAAGCAAAAACACACCATGTGTGGTCCCTAATGCATACTCCTACTCCTGCATCACCCTTGTTCCCTTTAGAGGAGCCATCAAAATTCAATTTAAAATGTGTTGAATTCGGAGGACAACATTTCACTTTATTTCTATCAATTTTACTAATCCTCACTCTCGGAAAGCAAGGTGATATGGGAATAGAGAAGCCCTTCTAGCAATTAATAACTTGACCATCCCAAGAACTAAATTCCCTACTTGGATTGAACTGATTTGAAACATGAGCATTAACCAGTTCTGATAATGATTTTTCAATGTAATTGAAAACATCAGAAAGAGGAGATGTCTACTTTCAAAAAATACGCTTATTTCTTTCCCACCAAAGTGACCATACTACTATGGATGGGATCACTTTCCAAATGCATGAAAAAAAGAGGATGAGTATAAGACTGGCTAGGACTAGAACAAATCCCATACATTATTTGGAAGAGGGATGCTAAAGGAAAGTTAAGCAAACACAAACATCCAACAATAATGAGAAAAATCACATTGGAGGAGGAGATGATCTAATGTTTCATTATACTCACCACAAAGTACATAGGCAAATGGAGGTGCAATATTCAATTTATCAAGTCTCTCACTAGTAAGTATTCTCTTGTGTAGAGAAAGCCAAGCAAACATCCCTTCCTTGGGAAGAATAATGTTGTTCCAACAGAAGTTATAAGCTCTTTGTGAATAGGATTGAACCGACATCTGATGAGTTGCCTTATACCCTTCCTTGATAGAGTACTTTTCATTCTTCGTAGGGCACCATATCAATTTGTTTGAACCATTAGAGATAAAAATAATGCAGTTCTTGAGAATCAAAGAAAATTTTACCTTTTAAGCCGAGGAGATTGGGAATGAAGCTGGATTCTTCCAAATGACATGATTTTAAGGCTTCTCAAGATCATCTATGTAATCATAAAGGTAAGATCCCCATTGAGTAATAAATATGGGGATTACATCTACTAGAGATTCCTCAAATTAAGAGGGGGGAGACCACTCCATGAATCATGCCCGAAGTTGACATATTTGCCATTATGTACTTGCCAAGATAAATATCTAGTAATCACATTCCTAGAAGCCATCATGAAGTTCCAAATTGCAGAGCTTGATGGATGATCAAGGATAGTAAAAATACATGATGGGGTAGGAGTATCTAAATACTTTTCTTGCATAATTTGACACCACAAATCATGTGGTTTTACATAAATATTCCAAACTCTTTCCCCCAAAGGCCTTGCTCCTTTTTGAAAGATCGTGTAGACCAACCCTGCCCGTAGATTTACTTGTAGTCATTTTGTTGAGAGACACAAGCGAGATCTTTTTATCTTCTGAAAGATTACCTTTCCAAATAAACTTTTGAATAATTTTCTCAATATGGGAAACAATAGATTTCAGGGCTTGAAGGACTGAAATGTAGTAGTTTGGGATTGTAGCCAAAACAGTTTTGACAAGAAGGATTCTTCCTGACAGAGATAACCATCTAGCTTTCCACATAGAAATTCTTCTTTTTAATCTGTCAATCACAAATTTCCAAAAAGAGGGTTTCCCTGCTCCCATAAAGAAAGGGATGCCCAAGTACGAAGATGGAAGAGAATCCACTAGAAAGCCCAATGTCTGGATAATGTTGTTAGACACCATTTCAGAAGTATTAAATATGAATAATTTAGATTTCTAAGCACTGATTTTCTACCCAGATCTAGAAGTATATATGTCCAACATTTTCTTAATATGCCTTGTTTCTTGAATGTTGGAACAACCAAATAAAAGTGTATCGTCTGCAAATAAAGTGTGAGTGATGGAAATTGAAGTATTAGGGATGCATACCCCCTTCCAAAGACCTAGTGTCAGTTGTTTATTGACCAATCTGCTAAAAGCTTCTGCCATGATAATGAAGAGAAAAGGTGATAGTGGGTCACCTTGTCGAACTCCTTGAGTGGCTCGAGAAAAACCAGAAGGATTACCATTAATAATAACTAAGAAATGTGCACCAGAGAGACAATTTTTTATCCATTTGCACCACTTATCCAAAAAGCCAAACTTTTTAAGCACTCTCAAAAGAAAAGACCAACATACTTTATCATATGCTTTCAACATGTCTAATTTAGCTATGAAAGAAGGGGACTGTGAAGAGTTAATTGAGTGTAAAGCTTCATGGGCCACAAACGCACCTTCCGATGTTTCCCTACTAGGAACAAAACCTCCTTGTTGAGGAGATATTACTTTAGGTATCAAGGATTTTAACTGGAGATAAATAGCTTTTGTGAAGATCTTGTAAATTGTATTACACAAGGAGATAGGCCTAAAGTCTGCAAAAGATTGAGGGTTGTTGGATTTGGGGATAAGAGCAAGATGGGTTAAATTGAAGTTCTTGAGTATAAAATATTTTTGTCTTGACTCCTCCAAAGCCATTAAAAGATCAAAACTTAAAATGTCCCAACACTTTTGAAAGAATAGCATGGTGAAATCATCAGGACCTAAAGACTTGTCAGGAGCCATCGAAGCTACCACCTCTTGAAGTTCAACAAGAGAGAAAGGTTGCATCAGACAATCATTATCATGCTGTGAAATCAGACAAGGGATGGAATCTAGAAATACCTCAACATTGGACTCCTCAAGAACAAAAGGAGGAGGAGCAAGAAGATTTTTAAAGAAGAGTTCACCCTCTTCCCTAATTTCTTGTTCATTAGTTAATTTTATCCCCAAAGAAGAGGCATTTATAGAAAAGATAGTAGATGCAACTTGCTTAATCTTTGCAAATGCCTGAAAGAAAGTATTTTTATCCCCATATTTTAGGCATAGCTCTCTTGATTTTTGTCTCCAATACTACTCATCTCTAGAGCACAATTCTTCCCAGTATCTTTGTAAATGCTTCTGCCTTGAGAAGGTTTCAGGATTAATCCCATTAGAAAAGATAATTTCGTTGATGTCCTTTAATTCCTTCTCTACATTTGATTTCTCTGCAAATATGTTTTTGAATACTTCCCTATTCTAGACTTTGATATTTTCTTTTACAAACTGCATTTTCATATAGAGTTGAAACATTTTGTTCCCCCTAAAGAAGGGGGCACTTACCCACCATTGATGAAGCAGAGCATGAAAGTGTGGGTGCCGAAACCACATTCTTTCAAATTTAAAAGAAGGTCTATGATGAGAAGCTTCATATTTATCCAAGTATAATGAGATAGGGAAATGGTCAGATCCAGAGAACGATAGAATATTAGAGCTGAAAGTATTTTTGAAGGATCAATTCATATGAAGTGAAAAACTTGTCCAATCTGCTTCCTATTTGAAGGGAAGTTCTCCAGTTTGTCCATGTAAATTGACCATTAGAAGGTGAATTAGCCAAAATTTCCACAATATCTGGATCACGATACTCAAGTGGGAGCCTCGAGAGACTAATCAAAAAAGGCATGAAAAGGTGGGGACTGAATCTAGACTAAAATTTGGAACCCACGCCAAAGTGATAATACCAACCCCTTTACAAAACCACCCCTTATATCTATGCACACAATTTCTATGTTCTTTGGAACCAAGAATGGAAATAAAAAAGAGAGATTGCTTATCCATCAAAAAAATATCCTTCAAGCCCAGTCAATTCTGTTTAGCCCAAAATATAAGTTGCATAAAGGAAATAGTAGAATGTAGTTTACCAATGAGGGTTGTGGCACGTAACAGATCTATTTGAGGTTGAATAAGATTGTCTGGGAAAATGATCTTATACACACCCTCCGATTTGCCTGATTCTCTAGTATTAGCAACATTCTTGACCTTTGGCGAGACTGGAACCCATCTACCATCTTTATCTATATCATTTGAGAGTTTCCCACTACCTTCTGCATCAAAATTTTGTGCTAGTGAATCAGGAAGAGATATGTAAGGGGCTTTCTTTCTCTAGTTTTGTGTAACCTCTTTTGGTTTGAAGGGTGCTCCTTGGCGTAAGTTGTTTATTGGAAGATTGTTTGGCTTTGAAAGAAATTTGGGGTTTATCAACTGGGTATTGTTTGGCTAGGTCACATATCCTGGAAGATTATTATGATTAGTCTGTGACTCGGATAGAGAACAATGTGACAACGGTGGTGTCCCCTCACAAATGTCAAAAGGGGCCTGTGATGTTTGATCTAGTCGACGTTCAAAATGATGTTGCAAAAATCTTCTTTCTCTCCCCTTACCCTGCAACCTACCTAGAAATTGGACTCCACCAAAAGAACACCTATCCTCTGATATAACATCATGTAGCTTCCACGAAGCCAACCTAACTCCCATGGGTCTAGGCCCTAGCAATCCTAGTTGCATGGCTCGCCGCATCACTCAGGGTTACTCAATCATTCTAGATGTAGACAGTCGATGCCGCCCACCCACCATTTGGCCACTATTTGGCTTGTTACCGCTGCCACCCACTCTACAAATCCTAGTTGTGTCGATAGTTATGGGACATGCACAATAAGTATTCAATGGAAAATTTTAAAGACAATGTCGCCAATACAATATCCAGGTAGATGTCATATGTTGAGTGTGGAAGAATTCGTAGACTATAAGGCAAAGTGTAGGATAGCTATGAGTGGGAAGAAGATGAAGTAGGGGCAAACAAAGAGATTAGGGAAAAGTGAGAGATCAAGCATGCATTAGGGTTCCACTGCCATCTGATTGTTCATGGATTTTCCTCCACCTGCAATGCAACACTAAGACCTTTTGAAGTTGCATCTCCTCACATCCACCCTAGCAGCCTCGCCACCTCCCGATTGATGGTTGTAGAGCCACTGTCGCCCACCATCCAAAGTTCACGGAGGTCCCAGACCTGTGCAATCTCAACCCTAGGCTCAAATTAGAACAACTCTAGGCGAGCTCTGTGATATTCGACTCCGCCAAGCTCCTGGAAATGAAAACCCTAGTAACAGTCCATTCTCATTCAAAATGCACCTCATTTGAGGTCCTCTCAGCGCACGTATGGAGATCGTGGATTAGAGGCATGGATTGGCACCCAAAGCAGGCGATCAAACTCCTCTTTTCCGTCAATGTGCGGACTAATGTGAACTTTATTAAATCAATTAGTCTTTGCAAAATAAAGAAAAAATATTTAATTTGTAATTTTATATTTAGATTACAAAGACATTAACCCTTTCAATGATATGACATTTATTTTCATATGTACATGAATACCAAATAGTGAAAATGTTTAGTTGGAAATTAAATTTCTTCTAAAAATGATTATTATTCATGTTTTAAACATTCATGAACAACATTTTTGTTTTAACAAATTTCCTCAAATGATTTATGGGTTCGGTTCCCCTCATCACTAGATTTTCAAATCTTTTTGAATTTTAAAATTTTGTTAGGAAATGAGAAAGATATCATTGTCTTACTGATTCTATTAAAAATACCTCTTTATAAAGAAATTATGGGAATTTTGGTTGCTACTAGATTCTAGATGCTACTAAAGTCCATTAGTGGGTAAAATTCCCACCACTACACTAAACATTTTTTGTGGCCATTGCTAATTTATCTAGTACAATAGATTTGTTTGTAGTTGCACCTATTTCAAGGAGGCTTTGAGTGCTACTGCACATTTGAGGAACTTTTGGGTGTCACTACACATTTGAGGAACTTTTGCATGTTATTGCACATTTGATGAAATTTTGGGTCCTTTTGGAGTCTAGTTGCACCTAAATCTTCTGCCAAAGGAATTTTTGTACTATGTTGTATAAATTTAAAAATAGTAGTTGTAGACACCTAGAATTGTCTTATCTAATTAAATAAATATTTTATTTATTTAATTATTTTATCCTAAGTCTTCTATTAATTAAATAAATCTTTATTTATTTAATTAATTCATTAATCCTCTTCTAAGCCTTTCCTCATTTAAATAAATACTTTTATTTATTTAAATTATCCTTTTCCTAAATTAAATAAATATTTTATTTATTTAATTGATCTCACTTTCTCTCTTAATTAAATAAATCTTTATTTATTTAATTAATTTATTAGCCTTTTCTACCCATGACACATGTCATTCATCTCTTAATTCTTCTCTTGCCTACCCCTTTAGCATCTAATTGTTTCTTCTACCTACACTTTAATCCTAGCCGATCATTTATCTTTACACCTCTTAATCTTATCCCTCCATTTCTTACAATGTTCTCTATATAAGAGGACGCCCTCTTCCTTTTCAACCCTAATCACCTAAGAACATAATTGAACTTATGCAATCAAGCCTTCTTGTGATCAATCTATCAACCACAATCCATTCTTTGTTGAGCTCTTGTGCACACATAAAATCTAAAAGAAAATATATCAAAGAAGATCAATGGAGATAGTATACAATGGAGATTGAAACCCTACTTGACATGTGAATGGTAATATTGTTTTATTTTGTTGATTTAAATGATCTTAGGTATCTCTATTGGTATTGGTGAATGTTTCATTGTAGGACCTAGATTGTTTGTAGTTGGATCTTTATGGTTCTACAATAGTTTATCATCATCACTTTTCACTATATACATTTTGGCACGCCCGGTAGGAAACCGCATCTGTGCATAGCAGAATCACGTCTGGGTACTAGAGAACCACACTGTCACATTTACCAAAGAAAACTATAAAATTGCGTTTGTGTTGTCATTATTTGTTGGATTTCCGTGTTTATGAGTTTCAAGATAAAAATTATCATTATCACTAGAAACCGCATCTACGTTTACTGTAACTACGTCTGGGATTAGAAATCACGTCTAAGTTTAGAAAAATTGTGTCTATGTTTACAACTGAGAAATTACAGAAAATTGTCAAGAGAAAAAAGGACTTAAGTTTTTAGACTCAACGAGATTCTAAGGTTGCTTCCTATAGGGCTTCATTTTTAAGTCAACCTGTTTTGATCATATATTAGTTAACCATTTTCCTTCACTTGCATTTCCCTCATACATCTTTTCTAAAATTTGAGTCAAAAGGTTACTTTTCTTGTCCTAATTACACTTTGAAAACATACTACAACACAACACTAGGTGATTCTCGTATCAAGATTTATCATCTTAGGGTCTCATTTGGTCTTCTTAAACTTACCTCATCAAGAGATCCATCATCTCTTTGGAAGCCACGCCTTACTCTAAAACATACATACTTTGGTTTTACACTCTTGGACATTGCAAGTTTGCCCTAGATTCATCTACATTTCATACACCTCTTGGTCTTACATAGTCTTTTGCATTTTCATCCTATCTTTCATTTTGGTCAAGACTTTAGTCCATGGTTGAAACCCGTTCACAAAGGTCTAGAAGGGAAGCCAAATAAGCTTTAAGGTCTTTAAACATGAGTACTTATGAGTATGATGGAGATGAATTTTATAATCCATTTGACAATCACAGTAATATACCAGAGAATGGCAATGACAATAATGGGAACAAGTGGAATGGCAGAAGTGGAAGCAGCTGGCGGTAATGGGTGAACTCAAATTTCAAATTCTCAGCAAGGCGGGAACCTTGGTTCCAATGGTGGGAGCAGCCAGATCAAAGTTGTTGGTCCCATAGGCGATAAGGATAAGCCTCCGAACATCCCGGAGGCTGTTGTTGACTTACTGTCTGATGGTACTCTACCAGAGGAGATAGTGGGTTCATCTGGGCTTCTGGGGGAAGGGTCCAATGGGGGGCCCATTCTATGTGATGACTCCATTGACAGCAAAAGGGAAAAAAAGAAATGGTCATCCCTTTTTGGAACTAGACCTACTGGGAAATCCTCTCTACCTCCTATTAAGAATATTTCTGACCCTTTTGACGGTAAGTTCGCTATCTCTATCCCTGACCAGGTTCTAGACCATAATATCAATAGTATGTCGAACTCCTTGGTAGGGAAATTTATGGGTTTGCGTCCTAATATTGAAGTTGTAAGGGCTTTTGTCAAACAAAAATGGGTCCTCAAGGGAAATGTTGAAGTATCGATTTTACCTAAAGGCCTGCTGTCTTTTTCTTTTTCATGCGAAGAAGATAAGGTTAAGATTCTGTGCGGGAGCCTCTGGATGGTAGGAAAGATAGCTCTGGTCCTTAGAAAATGGCATCCAAACCTAAACATGAACAATTCTCTTCTGGCACAAGCTCCAGCCTGGATAAAGCTACCAGGATTGCCTCTTAAATATTGGGCAGAAAGTGTTTTCTCTGGAATAGCAAGCTCCTTTGGCAAGTTGCTCTCAATAGACCCAGTCACTGCTTCAAAAAGAAGACTAACTCATGCAAGGTTCTGTGTAGGAGTAGCCCCTGAAGCAAATATGCTAGATCAGATAGATCTAGTTTCAAAGCTGGGAACTTGGAAACAACACATTGAATATGAATCTATCCCTTTTGTATGCTTCCACTGTAAAAAAGCAGGTCATTGGGCAAAATCCTACCCAATCAAGCCAAAGGTGGAACCTAAGCAACCTAAACCCCAGATTGAAAATCAAAAGTTGCCAGAGGAAATGGTGTGGCAAGTTAAAAATTTAGAGAATAAGGAAGAAAATTCCAATTGCTTTAATCCTTTGGGGGAAAAGAAGGAAGTCACCTCAAATTCTATATCTAGTCCCTCAACCCAGGAAGTAGTGAGAAATGAACCAACCAAAGTTAGCCCCTTGGGTAGAACTCATAAAAAGGAAATGAAAGATCAGAATGATCCTTCAAATGAGATAGTTGAAGTGGTTGTTGACACTTATGAAGGCAATGAACTGGAAACAAAAGATTACCAACTTGAGGAAGGAGAGATCCCTGACCCCCAAGAAGAAAGGACTAATTCTTCTCTAGCCATGCCAAGTTTTGAAATTCAAGAGGCCCAAAAATGTGCAATTTTGGGTATGAACCTCTCCAACTTAGAACAGAGCTCAAAAATAGTAACCAATGTTTCAACTGATTCCAGAACTCCTAACTGGGGCAATGAAGAAGAAATCTCCAAAATCCTCAGCAACATGGAAGCAGATCCTGTGATAGAAACTGAATGGAAGCAACCAAAATACAGGAATAAGAAAGGATCTACTCCCTTGACTTCTCTACTAAGGAAATCCAGATAGCTCAAGTTGATGTGGGGTATATTTCCTCTTCCCCAGGATGGCCCTCTAACCACAAATTCAGAGACAAGGAGGCCAGCAAGAACATTGGAGATGGAACCCAAAAGACTCTCAAGGAGCTAGGAATTGGTAAGTAGCTATGAAGATAATCTCTTGGAATATTAGGGGACTCAATAATCCCCATAAACATGATATTATTAGGAATATGATAAGAGATAGTAATCCTGACATTTTTATAATTCAAGAAACCAAAATGAGTAGAGAAAAAGTTGAATCTTTGAGGTTCTTCAAAAATGGTAATGTTAGTGGTGGCAGTTCCGAAGGTGCTTCATGAGGCATTGCTACCATCTGGAACCTTAATATTGTTAAAGGTCAGGTCATAATTCAGGACAGTAATTTCTCTTGTATCAAATTTGAGGATTTAAAAGATGGTACTTCATGGGTTCTTACCAACATTTATGCTCCTAATACCTTAAAGGCTAGAAACTCTTTTTGGAAAAAAATCATTCAAGCTAGGGACAGCTTCAAAAAATTTAGTTGGATGGTTATGGGGGACTTCAACACTCCTTTGAGAGAGGAGGAAAAATTTGGAGGTAGTCCTCCTCAATTGGAAACTAGGATGGCCCTTATGGATTTTATTATTTCTCAGGCTCTCAATGACTTGGAAATACAAGGTTGTAATTACACTTGGACTAACAGAAGAAATGGTAATGACCTTATCCAAGTGTGACTTGATAAGACTCTCATCTCTGATGACTGGTATAGTCAGTACTTCTATTGTTTGTCGGCCCACATTTGGGTTGGATCTGATCATTTCCCTATCACCTTCATTGCTGACTCAATCAATAGAAAGAGAAACTTTCCCTTCAGATTTGAAAAAATGTGGACCCTCCACCCCAAAATCAAAACAAATATTCAAAAATGGTGGAGCATCCAAGTTGAGGGAATGGCTATGTTTAAAGTTGTCAAGAAGCTCAAAAGTGTGAAGGACAATATACGACTCTAGAACAAAACCAGTTTTGGAAATATATTTGAGGCTAAGAGTAAAATTTAGGAAGACCTTAAAGAAATACAAGATTAGATCTAGAAGGATGGTTTCAATACTGTGTCTATTGCTGATGAAAATGAGACTCTCAAAAAATACCATGATATTATTGCCAAAGAGGAAACGTTCTGGAAGCAGAGATCGAGATGCATCTGGCTTAAGGAAGGAGATAGGAATACAAGATTCTTCCATATGTCGACTATCAAGCATAAAGCAGTTAATAGGGTGAACAAGCTAGTTGTGGAGAATCGGGAGCTGGTCAAGGAGGATGAAATAAGGAATGTAGCTAAGAGGTATTTCGCGGACCTCTTCAAGAGGGATCACAGTCTGGATGCTGAAGCCCAATCCTCTTTTCTTCAGAACATTCCTTGTCTCACTGATGCTCAAAAGAATGACTCCCTCTCCTCCATTCCCTCTAACTTAGAAATTAAAAATGTTGTTTTCTCCTTTGATGGTAACAAAGCGCCTGGCCCAGATGGCTTCCCAATGTTCTTTTTTCAAGATTTTTAGGAGATTGTTGGAATTGATGTTTCCAATGGGGTTAAGGAATTTTTTGGGGCTAGAAAACTCTTGAAAGAAATCAATGGAACTTTTATTGCTCTCATCCCCAAGATCCAAGGTGCTGATTCTTTGGACAAATTCAGACCTATTAGCCTCTGCAATTCATTTTACAAGATTATTTCCAAGGTCCTTACCTCTAGAATTTTGGTTGTCCTTCCTGCCTTAATTAAACACCAGCAAAATGGGTTTGTTCCTGGAAGAAAAATTCTTGACTCCATTATTATGGTCCATGAGAACATTCACTCTCTTGTTAGAGAAAAGAAGCAGGGTCTCATCCTCTCCAAAGCCTATGATAGGGTTGACTGGTCTTTACTTTAGAAAATCCTCACTTCTTTTGGGTTCTCCTCTAGAGTTGTCGACCTTTTCTCCCAACTTACCACCTCTGCTACTTTTGTTGTTCTTGTCAATGGTTCCCCTTCTACTTTTTTCCAAGCTTCTAGAGGTCTTAGGCAAGGAGATCCTATCTCCTCCATCCTCTTCATTATTATGGCCAAATGCTTTAGAAGGACCATGGAAAAAATGGTGTTGCAAGGCTCCTTTAAGGGCCTCCAACCAGCCTCTGTTGACCTTATCTGCTCCCACCAACAGTTTGTTGATGACACTATTATTATGGGGGAATCGAGTATTTCAGAAGATAAAGTTTTGAAGAGCACCTTGTGTAAATTTGCCTCTACTTCGGGTCAACTAATCAACTGGGCTAAAAGTGAAGTCTTTTTCATTAATACTCCAGAGAGAAGACAATAGAGGATTAGCAGAATCTTGGAGTGTAGGATTGCTGACCTTCCTGCTACCTACCTTGGTCTCCCCATGGGAATTGCCCCTCCTGATCCCTTCTGGAGTTCTCTAGTGGACAAATTTCATAAAACACTTGCTGGTTGGAAAGAGGCCCTCTTAAGTCAAGCTGGCAAGCTCCAACTCCTTAAGGCTACTCTTCAAAGTATTCCAATTTATGCTCTTAGTCTTTTCAGAATTCTAGTTAAGTATGCTGAAGCAATTGAGAAAATTCAAAGAAGATTCCTATGGTCTGGGGTTGAGGATAAGCAAAGAATGTCCTTGGTGGCCTGGGACTAGGTCTGTAGGCCAAAAAGAAAAGGAGGTTTGGGCCTCAGGAGGATTCGTACGCTAAATGAAGCTCTCTTGTCCAAACAAGTCTGGATAATGTTTCATTCCAATTCTGAATGGTGCTAAATTTGGCGAAGTAAGTACTCTCTTTTGTCCTCCTCTCTCTCCTCTTTTATCAATTTGGATCTCACTATTAATGGATCCCACATTTGGAATCATGCCTCTAAATGTAAAGAAAGTATAGCTAAAGGAGTGATATGGAAACTTGGAAATGGTAGGAAAGTAAAATTCTAGGAGGATCCCTGGCTTTTTGATAAACCTTTAATGGAATTCAATGAATGGCCCCACCATGCTCCCTCCTATATTAGATCTTTTGGTTCCTTAGTTGTTGAGTACTAGGATGGTAATGAATGGTAGAACATTGAAAGTATCCACCCTAGCCTTTCTAAGCTCAAGATCTATCTGTCTGCGGTATAACTGAATAATGAAGAGGACTCCTTTATTTGGAAACATGATCCCAAAGGAACTTTATCTTTGTCTTCTATGTATTGTGTCCTTTCCCCCCCCTCCTATAAACCCTTATTGGTCTAAAGCCTGGATTAAGGGTCTCACCCCCAAAATCAATTTTTTCTTCTGGACTATCCTCCAAAATAAGATCCTGACCCTTGACAATCTCAAAGGCAGAGGTTTTTCCCTCCCTAATAGATGTGTACTGTGCCTTCAAGAGGAAGAGTCTGTGGATCACCTTGCACTCCATTGTTCCTTCTTAGCCTCTGTTTGGGAAAGCTTCCTCAAGAGCTTTAGTATTGCTTGGGTGTTTCCTAATAACATCAGAGATATGTTCTCCTCCTGGAATATTCAATGGGCTAACCCTTTTTTGAGATGTTTGTGGCAGCTCTCTCTTCCTCACATCTTTTGGGGTCTATGGAAAGAAAGAAATAACCGAATCTTCAGGGATGTCTCCCTCAATCAAGATATTGTGTTCCAGAAAATTCAATGGTCTATTCAGGAAAATATAGAGATCATTGAGGGTCCTTGTTACTCGAACAACCCACTAGAATCAAATATCTTAAGGGTATGGAATATGAAGATCACTGATGGTCCTAATCTAAACCATGATAAAAGGCTTGAAGCTAAATGGCAAACCCCTCCTCAAGGGTGGCTCAAAGTTAACTTTGATGGTGCTGCCAAAGGTAACCCAGGTCCTTCAGGGTGTGGAGCTATTCTTAGAGATCATAGAGGAATTTGCAAGGAAATGGTTATTGTCCCTATTGGAACCCAAACCAACCATAAAGCTAAAGCAATGGCAGCTCTCCAAGGCATCATCCTAGCCAAAAAATGGAAATGCCCCTATCTATGGATAGAAGAGGATTCAAATAATATAATAAAGTGCCTTAATGGGACTTCAAAACCTTCATGGTCGATTCACAACATAATCACCTCTGCTATTGACATTATTAGCACCTTTAAAAAATGCCATATCTCCCACATCTACCGGGAGGCCAATGGCTCTACTGACTGGGCTGCCAATGCGACGGTTAAAAGTGAGGCAATTACCACGTGGACGGGTGAATACGGACTCCTCAAAGATGTCAGACAAATCATTAGTAATGAGAGATATAGAAGCACTCCAAAGACTTTTGATGGACAAGATAATTATGAAAAGTATTGATGTGAGTACCTCAAGTTATTTTAATAATGAGAAAATCACTCATTATAACATCAATGTCATAAACTCTCATGCTTTTTGGGTAATTGTTATAGCTCCAAAAAGCTCTTAGTTTAATCAGCTTTGTAAGTTTCAAAATTTGGCCGTGAGTAGCGACAACATGGGCAGAAATAGGAGACGATATGAACCAAGTAGTTGTAAAGAATGGAAACAAAAGGAAGAGGTTTGGGGTATTCTGTAGCAAGGTGGTCTCTCGAACTTCATGGAGAGACTCCACGGCCGAGATGGTATGGTAACCAGTCTTTTCTGCAAGAACTGGAAGAAGGGCATGTTAAAAATGGGCGATCAAATGGTTGAAATCGACGAAGATTTAATCATTCAAGCCACGGGCCTCACCAGGGAAGGTTGCAACTTCTACAAAGATAGGAAGGTCAGCAGGGAAGCTATTGAAAGGTACCCGGTAATTGAGAAAGAGAAAAAATGACTGGTAAAGTTGAGCAAAACCTACTACCCGCTGAGGGCTTTTGCCAAACCCTAGCAGGAGATTCTCTTTGTTTTAATGCGATATATCAATCTAGATGGTAGGTTTATGAAAGTTTATGGGTATCACTTTGTTCTATTAAATCACTTTAGGCACAATGATAAGGTTAATTTCCCTTATTTCCTGCTTTGCTCGATGAATGCATCCCTTAAGGCTTATAAAGAGAATCCTCTGGGTGATACTGCAATGCACCAAGGCCTAATGGTCCTAATTTATGACCATTTAAAGGACACTCAAATTGCTCAGATGTAGCCCTCTATGGATTCTGAGGAAGAGATGTCTGATTCTGCCTTTTCTGAGGAGGAGGAATCCGATAGTGACTCTTCATCTAATAAAGAGGATAGTTTTGATGACTCAGAGTATGAAAGCGGGTAGAAGAGGAAATACAGAAAAACAAAACCCTCTTCATCCAAGGGCAAAAAGCCTCAAAGCAAACCCCTGATCAACAAAAACCCTAAAGGGCTGCTGAAGAAGAAAACAAAAATCCATACCCAGACCCAGAAAAAGCACAAGAAAAAAGAGGAGACTGGCAAGGAACCGGAAGCTGACAAGCAAGAAAGGACCCTGGAAGCTGAGCACAGCCTGGAAAAGGAGACTATGGAAGAGACTCTCAGGGCTGCTAACACAATTTCCGCCCTCCACATCCCCAAAGAAGAACAGGTTACCCCTGGAAAAGTTGCTCCTTCATCTGGCCCTCCTCCCAAGGGTTTGCATGGTTTCATGGAAACAATGGAGTGGCTCAATAATGGTTACAAGAAAGCTATAGACGAATACAAGAAACTTTGTAACAGAGTCTTGATTCTAGAAACCATTAATATTGGGGAGGGGAATACAATGGCCGACTATATTGAGGACCTGAAAAACACCATTGCCAAAGCTGAAGACATCAGAGATACTTTCAACCCCAGGTTTGAGAAGATTGAAAAGGAGATGCTGGATAGAAAAAGCCTTGCGGACACTAGCGAGAAAACCCTCTCGGACACTGTTACCAAAGTTGATAAAATTGAGGAGTGCCTGAAGAACATCGCTGAACAGAGCCTAAGTATCTTTAAGATCTCGGCCAACAACACCCACACCCTCATTAGCAAGATGGATGACTAAAAGGAAATCCTGGACTTAGAACTGGAAGTTGAAGGAACAGGGGAAGCTCAAGGTCCCAGAACCCGCACCAGAGGCAATAGGAAGGAAAAGAAACTGAATAAGGATCTGAAAGACCTGAAAGCTATCGGGGCCACCTATGACGAGCTGGTGACAAAGGCAGAGGATTTGCTAAAAAAAATTGCTGTGTAGTGCCTTCCCTGTTTCTTTGCTATTTTTTTGTTAAGCTGTTCTTTCTGTTCGCTGATCTTTTGGCTAGTCTTTATGTTTGTGGACTCTATTGCACTGTTCTTCTTGGTGTTTTTTCTCTATCTATATTGTAAAGGTTTCAGGTCCTGAAAACCTATTTTTTAATTAATCAGAACAATGGGAACAACAATGGAAATGATAATGACAATGACAATGCATCCATGGATTCTGCAGAAGTTGAGGAAACTATCATGGATCTCCATTTTAACAAATTGGTTCAAGAAACCATGAAAAGGGATAGACAATATTTCTTCCAAGTTATGGCACAAAGTGGAAAAAAATTACCCCATGATTTTGATATGTCACAAATTTTGGAGGATGATCCAAATCAAGCTAATACAAGGCTTAGGAGGCCTAATAATGGTGGTAATAGGAGAGAGTGTCTCGTACTTGAGTCACCTTCCTACCTATTTAAAAAACCTGAATTTCCAAACACATACACTGATTCCCATGCCAGTTATGATAGAACCTCTCATGAACAACCTTGTAGTCTTCCTTTTCCATGGAGAAGAACTACCACTACACATGACCATGATAATACCCAAGATCATACCAATGCATACAATTACTAGTACAATCACCGGTTAGGAGGTGTAATGCCCCGCTAGGAACCCCAAAGGAAAACCAACAACTAAGGGTAAAATAATTTATTTATTTTTAAGTATAAATCACATTAAGTGCTTTAATTACTACATTGCACAATAATAACACAAGCGAAAGACTAACACAAGAATTCCTAAAGGGTTACCAACGAAGAATTAAATGAAAAAGTTAAATTCCATAATAAGATTAATCCAATTAACCATCAATTACTCATTGATCATAATAAACCACAAACATATAACAAATATCATCATTTAAAGATTGAAGGATTACAATATCATTTCTCTTCAATAAAGCATTTGCATAAAGCATAAAGATAATTGATAAATAACATCCAAAACTTAAGATTGCATTGCTCAATAAATAAATGGCTCTCAATAATACATGAACATCTTACATCATTACCACTTACAAGGTTACATAAATTCATTAATACAATTGACCACATTGGTCTTCAAAGTACAATAATCTCCAACATGAGATAATGCATGAGTCACGAACCATGGGAACACCTACGAAGCTAATCCTCTCATGAAGGTACGAACAAGAACATCTGATGGGAAGTGGCACTACCACCCGACCATGTGATCCCAAAACGGAATCACCCCACCGTGCTAGGAAATAGCAGAGGACCCTCAAGCAAGCATAAGCAAGACAAGGATGACAGTACAAGATGACTCCATAACAATCCAGGTGAACTCAACATCACAATACTCAAGTGACCCTAAAGAGAGAGTGTCATCGCATAGCTTATGATGGTTACCCTAGGTAGGCCTCCATAGGTCCCGGCCCCCATCCTGGGTTATCCTGGTAACCTTTCCCGAACCCCCAGTTCCATCTAAGTCTCATGCGGACCCTACCAACCCTTCATGAAGACAAGGTGGTCGGTTTTCCATTCCAGGCCTTCCCACTACATCTTGAGCCTATACGTGCACTCAACCATGCACGGGGTACAATATCTTAATTAAAATTAAAAACTACCCACCCCTTAATCAATTATTAGGTTATCACTTATTATCTGACTTTCGAGGGGTTATCCTACCAACCACTTTGGGTGAGGCCCCCACTCAAAAGTCACTCTCTCATAGGACACTAAACTAACATGGTCACTCTACGAGGACCCCATGGCAAAACAGACAGCCATAACACACTTATCCAAAATACAGGTGGCCAAAAAACAAAGACGTACTAACCCTTCATTAACCATAAGGAATAGGCACAACATGGTTAAGACAACGAGGTCATAATACATCACTTGATCAAGAGGCACAAAATACGCCACAACAGGACAACTAAACATAGATGAGAAATAACAACAACATAAACCCCTTGCAAGAAAAACTAAATTTAATAAGTCCGAACTCAAACAATCTTTGAGAATATCAACATCATAAACACTTGCAAATTCATCAATTGAAAATTAAATAAAACACACCACATTTAATACATCGTTCTAAAATGTCATTCAATTTTATTGCCAATACACTAATCCAAACAAAATAATAAAATAAATAATAAATATATAACAAATAAATATGAATTATATTAAAATATTTAATCTATTTCTAAAATAAATCTTAATTTACCAATTTAATCACATAACTAATGCCTTGATTAAAAGAAGTAAATATATATATATATATATATAATCATTAATAACAAAAATATATTGGAAAAGAAAGAAATAAAAAATTTAACATACGTTGTTATTAACAACAGCCATTTTTTTTTCACTTAGACAAGTCGCAAGGAGGGAAATATTAAAATGCGGTGGCATTAGCCTACCCACGGGTAGTGCTGCTACCAAATGATAGCAGACACTACCAATCGGTAGTGCTGCTACCAACCGGTAGCAGTCACTACCATTGGTAGTGTTGCTACCTCATGGTAGCAGTCAGTATCACTGGTAGTGCTGCTACTGTATGGTAGCAACAGCTACCATCCCACGTGGTGGGATTTCCCTGCCACATGGGGGAGTTGTTTATTATTTTTAGTTTTTTAAAATTTAATTAAAATCAAAACCATTCCCTGCACAAAATCACTAGTAAAAAAATACAGTTAGCAGAATTTTAATTTTGCAATGATAATTTCCAATAAGGGATTTTGGTAAACCAATTAAGCACAAAAGACCCAAATCTAAGGATCTTGGGCAAAATTTCAAATGAATTTAAAGAGATAAGAGGGGATTTGATTAATTTTTTATTTCTTCACACACAGGAAGAATTATTGCATCATGCAAAGAGGCAAATTAACAAAATTTTGCCAGCATAACCCCCAAATTTGGACAAATAGAAACTTGCAAATACTCAAAAAACAAACTCTCTTCCATACTACACTAATAGAGGAAACAATCAAAAACCAAATTTTTGCAAGAACTTGAAAACACACAGCTAACTGAAATTGGAAAAACTCTTCAACAAAACACATGGATATGGGATTTAATTAAATCCAATAGAAAACTACTCTATTTTACAAATCAAGCTTCCAACAAGAATCTCCAACAAGATTTCACAATTTTAATCAAACACATAGGGAGAAAGATCAAATCATGCAAATTTTTATTGTAATTTAAGAAGAAAACTACCCAACCTGCAAAGCAATCCAGGAAGAATATTGTGGGAGAGCTTCAATCCTGCATACAATTTCCAAATCCAAGTTCCTCTTTCCAAATGGATTTCCAAATTTTTGCAATACAAAAATCCTCCTCTCTTCCTGTGAACTCATAGGCAATATAGCCAAAAAATATTTCAACCTAAACTTTTAGGTTAATTTTTTTTCCAACCAATAAGAATAAACTATTTAAAAAAAGTAAAAGAAATCTAATTTCCTTTTTCATGACACAATCCCTTTTTAAACAAAATAAAATCTAAAAGTTAAATAAAAAGGTAAATGGGCATGCTTTTGTTTTTATTTTCATTTTCATTTCCCATGAGACTTTAACTCAACATTAGCATTTAAAATTTATATAGCAAAGCATTTACTTATTTCTTTTTCCAAGAATTGAATACAACTATATCACAATATATAATGCAAATTTAACCATTTAAATTTAACATCCCATTATTAAATTAAATTAATAAATCCAAGGGCATATTAAATAATTAATTATGCCAACACAAAATAGCCTCATTCACTCAATTTTAATAACTATTCAAGTAATCGGAAGCACACAAAATGAGAAATGATCAAACGATGACTCACAAAACAAAAATACCAAAGCACTATGACTGGCATACTGATCAAACAGGAAAGATGACCGAATGGCAGCACTCACATGAGTGTAACTACGAGTCAAATTAGGGTCCAACAACTATCTCCTCCACTCCTATTAGACAAATAAGGCATGCTCAGACCTATGAAACTAGGTGGAGTCGATACCCCATACCTACCTGGTACTTGTACCTGCAATGTCTTGCATCAACGAACCACACATGCATATAGATAAATATATAAACAGACATGGCACACACACCGATGAAGGAGAATCATGACGTTCCCTGTCTCACCGGAGTGAGTGAAGGAAAATCATCCCCTCGGATCCCATACACTTGCAAACACAAAACATACAAATAATGCATTGCACATATAAAGTAAATGTGCCAGTCCATGTTAGTAATCCATAAAATCACATTTAATATAAGTAATGAAATACTGCATGAAAACATACACTACATATCAATTTAAAGCATGTAATAACATCACATAAGGTTTGAATAAAGTATAACAATAATGTATCCACTGAACAGTCAACTGAAGTCAAACATAAGTCTAAAAAGTCTGATTGAGAAGGGGTACTACATTCTCCCCCCCAAAACTAGGCTTACTCTTGGAAGCCTAAAACAGATAAGAATAAAGCTCTCTCATCTTTGTTGCATCCTCGCATGTCACCGAGGTCTCATCATTTGGGTCCCATAAGAACCTTACCTGGTCAATGGTACAACCCCTAAGGGTCAAATCCTAATTCTGAAGAATGCACATGGGCTCCATGGAAAGCTGCCCGTCCTTGACCTGCAAAGTGTTCCAATCAAGAACATGAGTCACATCAGGATGATAATGTTGAAGAACTGAAACATGAAAGACATCGTGGATGAGGGATAGAATTGGTGGCAAGGCAAGATAGTAGGCAATAGGTCCTATCCTCTTAAGGATCTCAAAAGGGCCAACAAAACGAGGCGCCAACTTAGAACCCTTTCCATAACAGATCAGAATCTTCCGCGGACGCACTCTCAAGAACACACGATCACCAATTGAAAACTGACAATCCACTCTATGAGCATCAGCATACTTCTTCTGCCTATCCTAAGCAGCCACCAAATGCCCATGAATATGATCAACCTGTTGCTCCATTTCTCAAAGCATGTCCAGTCCTAAATGCATCCTATCCTCGAACCGATCCCAACTCAAAGGAGTAGAGAAAGGATGACCATAGAATGCCTGAAAGGGAGACATGCCTATGGAGATGTGA
Source organism: Cryptomeria japonica (assembly GCF_030272615.1). NCBI lineage: Eukaryota > Viridiplantae > Streptophyta > Pinopsida > Cupressales > Cupressaceae > Cryptomeria > Cryptomeria japonica. The sequence goes on from NC_081413.1 coordinate 167,978,661, forward strand.
TATCCATTGTTATAAGAAAACTCCACAAGGAAAAGATATTCCTCCCAATGCGACTGCTGGTCCATAACATACATCTGAAGCATGTCCTCCAAGACCCAATTCACACGCTCAATCTAACCATCGGTCTCTGGGTGATAAGCTAAACTAAAGTTCAACTGGGTCCCCAAATCATGATGAAGTGAGGTCCACAATGCTAAAGTAAAGAAAGGGTCTCTATCAGAAATGATCTGCCTAGTAATCCCATGCAACCTCACCACATCTTCCAAGAAAACTCGTGCCACCACTGTTGCTGTATAAGAAATCAAATAGAAACAAAATGAGTAACTTTGGTCAATCTATCAACACTGATCATGATGGCATCATGATGGCATCATGATGACACAAAGAAACAAGCAACCCCACTATGAAATCCATGGAAACGATATCCCATTTCCAATCCGGTACCAAATTAGGCTATAAAAGCCCTGCAGAGTGTTGATGCTCCGCCTTCACCCACTGACATTCTAAACACTTCGATACAAAATCAGAAATGTCATGTTTCATACCAACCCAATGATATATCTGTCTAAGATCTGCGTGCATCTTCTTGACAATAGAGTGTGCTGAATAAGGTGCACGATGGGCCTCAATCATGATCAAAATGTGAAGACCCTCCAAAGGAGGTACATAGATCCGTCCAAGATGTCAAAAAAGACCATCTGCCTCAAGATTTTATCCAGAATATCTACCCTCTAATGGTCTTCCGGACTCCATCATGGATCTAACATCCCGATACCAGGTGTCCTAAGGAATAATCCCAAGAATTCTCTCTCTCAAGTCCACTCCAAGGGACAATGCTGCAACCTCATGTTGCCTACGACTCAAAGCATTTGCCACTACATTATTTTTCCTCTGAATATATTGAACTTCAAAATCATACTTACAAAGGAATTCCATCCATCTTCACTGTCGAGCATTCAAGTTCGGCTGTGTGAAAATATACTGCAAACTACGGTGATCACTATGCAACTCAAACCGACACCCCAACAAAAATTGTTGCCATCTAACCAATGCATGCACTATAGCTGCCAACTCCAAGTCATGAACTAGATAGTTCAGCTCATGGTCCTTGGGTTTATGAGACTCATAGGAAACCACACGACCATCCTGCATAAGCACTACTCCTATACCTTCTAAAGAGGCATTTGTGCATACCATAAAATCTCTAGATGGATCAGGAACTACTAAAATCAGAGCACTAACAAGGAGTTCCTTCAAGGTACGAAAAGCTAACTCACACTGCTCTGACCAAACAAACTTTTTCCCTTTCCTTTGAAGAGAAGTGATCAGGTGACCTATTTGGGAAAAACTCTGAACAAAGCGACGGTAATATCCAGCCAAACCCATAAAACTTCGAACCTCTGAAACATTGGTCGGTGTTAGCCAATCTAGAATGGCTTGGATCTTAGAAGGATCCATGGATACACCTTCTCCCAAAACTACATGACCAAGATAGTTCACCTCTGACTGAAAGAAATCACACTTTGCCAAGTTGGCATAAAGTTGAATCTCCCTCAAGCACTACAACACCTATTGCAAGTGGCCCACATGCTCTTCCATAGATCTAGAATAAATCAATATGTCATCCAAGAACACAAGGATAAAATAATCAAGGTAGGTGTGGAAAACCCTATTCATGAGGCTCATGAAAACTAAAGGTGCATTCGTCAACCAAAATGGCACCACTGTGAACTCATAGTGTCCATAACGAGTATGAAACGTCATTCTATGAATGTCTGCATCATGAACGTGCAACTGATGATACCCTAATTTTAGATCAATCTTAGAGAACACCTTGGCTCCCTTTACCTGATTAAAAAGATCATCTATACAAGGAAATGGATATCAATTCCTGATGGTTACCTTATTTAGTTGTCGGTAATCAATGCATAACCAAAAAGAACCATCCTTCTTCTTAACGAAGATAATAGGTGCACCCCAAGGAGAAACACTGGGATGAATGAACCCCTTGGCCAATAGTTCCTCCATCTACAACTTCAACTCACTTAACTCCTAAGTAGTCATCTAATATGGAGCTCTTAAAATAGGTTCCGCACTAGGAACCAAGTCAATGTGAAAGTCTATGTCTCACTTCGGAGGCATACCAGGAATATTCAAAGGAAACACATTAGCATACTTTCGAAGAATAGGGTGACCATCAAGAGCAATTTCTTGACTCTCTTCCTCATCCACATCCTCAAGAGCAACTGCAAAAAGCTGACACCCTCGACACATACACCACTTAAGTTGCATAACAGAAATCATATGTAAGGATATCGATATTTGAACTCCCATGATCCCCACTTTCCTACCATGATCATCTAGATAATCCACTATCTTCTGACGACAGTCTACACAAGCGTTGTGAGATGATAGCCAATCCATCCCCAACACAACTGCATAAGACCCCAAAGGAATGACTTGAAGGTCAACTGAAGTAACAAAGGGTCCTAGGTCCAACTCACAACTGGGAATGAAGGTATCTGTAGACACATGCACACTGATAGCCAACTCTACTTGCCACCTATCCACCTGCTTAGTAGACACGAGCCCACACCGCTCCATAATGGATGAAGAAATGAGAATCTAAAGCACCAGAGTCAAAAAGGATAGAGATAGGAATACCACTCAACACACCTCCAATCTCGATAACTATACCCTGATGCTCAGCCTGGTGGTCATCAATTGTTACAAATACTCTATGGGATCTACCTGCATCCCCCACTATCGGCTCTGATGCTGCTGGCCTCTATCTACCCATCTGGTCAAGACATTGAGGGTACTGAGCGGCTATGTGGCCAAACTGACCATAAGAGAAGCAAGCTCCCCTACTAGGTCCTCTACCTCCAGACGGCCCACTGTACTACTGGAAGCTTCCCCTACTAGGGGCCTGAGATGCACCTTGAGAGGACTGCCCTAGGAAACTCTACCTACTCCTCTGCCAGTTCATGTTCTTCTTCTACTAAGAGTTGCTATCCTGCTGGCCCTGAAACTTTTTCGCCCTCAGCTGAAAGCTTTGCTGCTGCTACCCACCCTTAGCGGGTGTCTGAGAACCCCTAAAAGGTGTAGCAGTCTGGGACTGATTCCCTCTAACTCTGGACCCACTGAAAGGCACACTCTCAATCTGTACTCCAGACTAACCACCATAAGCACGGCTAAGATTCTGCTCCACCAGCTTGGCTTTCACCACGGCTACCTCTACTGAAGAAGGCTCAAACACTCTCACTCCTCCACTAATGCAGTCATTTAGACCCCTTAAGAAGTGTTGAACTAGCATCACCTCATCATTGCCAATTCTAGCATACTGTTTGAGCTCATAAAATCTGTGCTCAAACTGATCTACTGACATACCAAACTAGCGCAAAGCATAGAACTTGTTTGCCCGAGACTGTCTCCACTGAGGTGAGAGAAATTGTGCTCTGACTCTCTCCAAAAAAATCTCTCCCATGACACGGTACTAATGCTCATATCAATCCTCTCCTCCTCTAACCACCACCAGATAGAGGCAAAACTCTCGAGATGCATGATGGCACATCTTGCCTTAGTGTTGCTGCCATACGGATGCATGGAAAAACACCGATCTAGACTAATTAGCCTTAGTACCTTTACCATCAAAGTAAGGAGGATGGGACCTCATCAAGTACCTCATGTGCCCCATGGTAACTGAGTCCTAGTCTACTAGGATCTCTCTCTCTCTCTCTCTATCTCTCTCTCTCTCTCTCTCCTCCAGAACCTGCTTATGCGACTCTCCTAACTGAGCATGGATGGGCTAATCAACATCAGGTCTGGGGCCTAGTCTGGCTAGTACCTCTTGAAACATCTACCTCAACTCTTCCCTTTCAGGAACCTGCTCTCCTGCATGTTGCTCATCCTGATGAACAAACTAATCCTGATCCACACTCACATGAGTGGGTGGTGGCAAAGGACTATGGTGGTCAGAACCATGACCGCATCCCCCACCCCTGCCTCTATTGTGGCCACCAACACGACCACCTCCCTTGGCTTTCCTAGCCATGACCTAACACTGCACAAGAGAAAAAGGTTCAGATCTACACAAGGATAAAACCAAGGGTAACACAAACACTAAGACCTAATCAAAAGGTCAAGCTAAATGGGCTCATTGCAAAACCAAAGTACCTAGTGTTGAAACATGGGCTCTGATACCAAATGTAATGCCCCGCCAGGAACCCCAAAGGAAAACCAACAACTAAGGGTGAAATAATTTTTTTTTAAAAGTATAAATCACATTAAGTGCTTTAATTACTACATTGCACAATAATAACACAAGCAGAAGACTAACACAATAATTCCTAAAGGGTTACCAATGAAGAATTAAACTGTAGTACCCCTGCCCTAATCAGATTTTAAAAACCAGTTTGACCTTGGTTGACTTTTTAAGTGATTTTCTTGAATGATTGATTTACCATGTTGTAATGTTATAGTCGAGTATTATGATTAATGTATATACCTGTAAATGTTGTTTTAGCATCGATTCTTATATAACATTAATTGTTCTTCTAATTCATGTTATTAATCTCGGGCTTACACTTTCATTCAATATATATGTATGCACGTGTGGTTCATTGTTACAGAAGATTGTAGGTACAGTACCGCATAGGTATGAGGTTCGTCTACACTTGGCTTCACAAGTTTGAGTGTACCTTATTGGTCCAAAGGAATTGGATTAGGTAGTCATAAGACCCTACGTTTTACCCTAGTCGTGCTCAAGTGAGTGTCATCATTCGTCCATCAGTTTCCCCCTTGGTTGGGTTTGCGGGTCGTGTATTTGTTTGGCTTTCTTGGGTTGTGTGTTGTGTGTGTGGTAAAATTGATTATTTAATCCCAAGTATTTAATTATATTGAATGTGTTTTTACGCATTAGTAAATTAAGGGACTAAATTAAATAGGATCCATGTGTGGTTAATCAATAACCAGATTGCTAAATTCATGTTTGTAGCAAGATTGATTAAATGGTTATTTTTAAATGATGAATTAATTAAGTATATGCATTTTGAAAAGAAAGGTTAAATAGTATTTGAAAATATAAATATTTTTACCCTCTTTGGCATTTTGAAGTAGAAATGTTAGTTTTAATTAAATTAAACAAATCAATTTTAGAAGAAAAAGCAAGTTTTGCATATTTAAATTGTTTGAAAAATTATTTTTATTTTGAGGAAAATATTTTAAATCAAAAAAAGGATTTTTGGTCAAAACATCTCCCTTTTTAACCTAGGTTTTGAAAAATATTTGGGAGAGTTATTTTTGGATGGAAAGATTTTGGGCATTTGTGGAAAAAGGAATTTCTTGAGCTTGCAGGTTGGGCTCTTCATCAAATCAGTCCCAAGATTGCTAATAAAGGTTGGATTCTTGTTTATCTCCTTGATTTTTGTTTAAAAGAGATTGTTTTGATTTAGAAGAAATCTAGTTTTGCTTGTTGAAAATCTCATTTATTTTGTGGAATATGGAAGAGTTGTAGTTAAATCTCAAATTTAAACCCTCCTTGCTTTCATTCCCAACCTCCAGATCAAATTTTGGTTGCTCAAGATTTCCAAATAAAAAACTGGGGTTGGATGTTCACAATAAAATTTTGTTAATACTCCAAATGAATGCTTTCAAATTCAAGTTTTAGATTGTGAAATTAGTTTGTGTTTGGCAAGATTGGTTGGATTGGTTGGATAAATGTGTGTAAATTAATTCCATTTACCCAAATATGGTACTTGGTTGGAGGAATTTTCCCAGTTTTATCTTTCTGGGACTGGTTTTTTAGAAAATTTTAACATTTTGGGAGCCATTGTTATTCTAGAATTTTTATTTTTTTTTGTCTCAGTCTGAGACTCTGCAAAAATTGGGGTTTTTTGTTTTAAAAAAAATAAAAAAATTAAAAATAAAAATAAAAATAAAAATAAAAATAAATAAATAAATAAATAAATATATATATATATATATATATTTACCCCCCCCCCCCCCCCCCCCCCCACGTGGTAGGTTACCCCACCACGTGGGATGGTAGCAATGCTACCAAGGGTAGCGAACTGCTACCATATGGTAGTAGTGCTACCCAAGGTAGCGACCTGCTACCATTTGGTAGTAGCACTACCAATGGTAGCGTCTGCCGCCAAAGCATTCCCTTGGGGAAAAAGAGGCCCACGTGGGTCTACCCTATTATTTTTTGCTTTTTGTTTTTTTACAAAAAAAAATAATTATATATTTTAAAATAAAGTTTTTAAATATTATTTAATTTAAAGTTATTAAATAGTATTTGTTTATAATTTAATTATTAATTAATGTATATAAATACATACATGTTGATTAATATTTAAATTTATTTTTATTTAGATGCAAGGGAATTTTATTTCATTAGAAAAAAGATTATCTATTTTAGTTCTTTTTAAAGGTATATTTCCATATTCTCGAAAGTGTATCTTGGTTTTGGGAAAAGATGAGATTAGATAATTTGTTTCGAACCAGTATGGAATGATGATTTTATTTTGGAAAATAAATATCAAATTTTGGTTAATTAATATATATTTAATTATATCTTTGTATGTTTTGCATATAATTATAATTATATTAATGTGATTTTGGTTTGAAAACTCATGATGAAGTATTTATATTATCTAACCAGTAATAAGATTTTCTTAACTTAAAACATGTAGAGAAAATTAGAACTGTGTACCGATAAACAGAAAGTTATGCAATAAACAGAGATAAAAACAACCACATGAAAAACACACCATAACACAATATTTTAACGAGGAAACCCGGTGTGGGAAAAACCTCGGTGGGATTTGTGACCCACAATATTCACTTACTGGCCAATAAGAGAATATTACTGCTACAAGAGGGGCCTGCACATGCAGGAAGGCCAAGTGCCTAGAGCTCACTGCTCAATTACAAAATGGGAAGTCTCACTGACTTACAAAATGGATTATATAAATCCAATGTCTTGTACTACTTCAAAATAGCATCTACTATGCCAGATCCAGTACGGGTTTATAGCTCTGCTTCTTACATAAACCCTTAACCTATAATTCACATAATAGGTCTGCCTTATTTCCCTTAATTACATTTCTCCATTCATTACACATATCTTCTTACAATGTTCTACAATGAACTCTCTTATATAAGAGTCATTTTACAACTTTCCAAGTTGGCTTACAATGATTTTACAATAATACACAAAATATATTAACAACAAAATTCCTGTTGGCTTCTGTGCCGGTATGCTTCCTTTCACTGCTGGTGTCGGTGGTCTGTGTGTCGGTGTAGAATCTGACTTTGCTAGTACTGATGGATTGCCTTGCCAGTGTCATAGGATTGTAAGGTTACCATCAATGACAAAACCTTCAATCACCTATAATGTCTCATTGGAGTGTGCATTTGCCAACAATCTCCCCCTTTGGCATTGATGGCAACACTCATGAGAAAAATTCAGAAGTGTATCAAAAATTGAAGTCCAAAAATTGTTACCAAAAATGTGTGCTCCCCCTGAGCAGATGATCCCTAAGTTATTGGATTTTTCTCATACCACTACTCCCCCTTTGGCATCAATGACAAAGGTTGTCAAAGTGTCAATAGAGTGTAGTTTCCTGGCTCAACCTTGTAACCAGTTGGTTACAATCTGAAAAAGATCTGCCAAAACCAGATTCAAGTCCTCAATGAACTTTTTACTGTCTTTTATTGCGGCCTCTGTCCTTTGAACAGTACCGGTGAGGTGTTGCATTGGCTCTGCCGATGTTTTTTGTCCTTGTACCAATGCATCAGATATTTCTTTCCTTAAGGATGCTAGGTAGTCCAGTTTTGGACTTAGTCTTAATTTCATATCCTTAGCCTTACTTTTTATTCTCTCCTTTTCTCTTTCTAGCTTTAGTAATTCTTCCTCAAAACCTGTTATCTTTTGCTCAAAAATTGATAATGAATCAGATGAATTAATGAAATTATTAGCTAGTTGATTTATTTCCTCTTGTATCTTGCTGATCTTCTTGTCTATATCAACAATCAAAAAGTTATTCTTACAAGTATCTCTGTACAAAGTTTTGAATTCCTTTAATGTGCTACATAATTCGGGTAGAAGTGTGTCAAACTGCCTTGTACACTTCTTTATTTGTTCCTCAAAGAATTTCTATTTTTCCTTTTCTAACCTCTCTTTGAATGCATCCTCCTTTATTTGTTCAACTGTCACTATGTTGTCAGTAATATACTTAGACAAAGTGTCAAGTTGACTCAAGGAATCCTTATTATCTACATTACATTTTGGAGCTATCATCTTCAAAATTGGAATTGTGTCATCTATAGCCTTATATGCCTGTGAACTACAATTTGTTATCTTCTTTAAGGAGTCCAAAAGAACTTCTGTTACATTAGTTGATTTGATTCCTGCATTTGAAGTGCCAACACTCTGAATCCCGCTGATGGGGGAAATATCCTTGCTTGCAGTGACCTCTGGTAGGTCAATCTGTGTTTCCATTTCCTTAAGCAATGGTTTGTTTTTCTCAACAGTTGCTAGTGGCACTGATTCTGTATTAACCTGTTCCTGTGCTAGAGCCTGTTGCTCTACTTGTTGCTCTGTTTGTTGTTCTGCCTGTTGTTTTGTGGCACTATCTGTCAGTTTTCCTTTAGTGTTATTTGTGTTATTAGTTACCGGTGGCTCACTAGCCATATCTGTCTTACCAGTTGTGTCCTTATCTACCACAATGTTGACCTTCTGTGTATCAACATCTACTATATATAATACCTCAGAGTTAGGATTTGTATCTTCTTGTGATATATCCATACTCTCATCAGTCGGTTGATCTTCAGTTGTTGTTACCAGTGGATTATCTTGAGATGGTGGGGGTAGATTATCTGTTATTTTGATGCTTGGAGGTCCACCAACCTTTCCTTTTCCCTCATCCTTGTCTTTCTGATATACCTTGATTGGTTAGGGGTTTCTATATTCTTCCTGTTTTTCCTTCTCAACAAGGAATATATCCCATGTGTTAGCAGTTTCCTCTGCAACCTCATTTACTCTACCAACCATAAGTGCTACATGTCGGTGCGCAGTTGAGAATACTATCTGGTTATCCTCTAAGATCATATCATCTATCTCCTTTGGTGAGTTAATAGGATAAACAACAAGTAGTTTCTCAATCTTTATTTTCTTGTCAATCTCTATAACAGCTTGCCTTCTAGCTTCAAGTCTCTTAAATAGTTCTATCAGTACTTCATCTACAACTTGCATCAAAAATTTCTTGTAGATATCCAAGTGTAGAATTACACTATTTTCAATTTTTTCTTTATCATCAACTGATAGTGAATCATATAATTTGTTGATGTTCTTAAGCTTTCCTTCCTCTGTTATTTCATCCAACAGTCTGTCAATCGGAGCAATATTCTGTTGAGTCCTTTTCTTTGGTGTTAACTTCTTCTTCTTTGGAGTTGTCTTCTTGGCCGGAGGCCTCACTGCCTGTTGTTTTTGCCTGGTTCTTCTAGGTGAAGGTGTGGATACCGGTGAAGGTTGTATTTTCCTCACAACTCTTTTAAATGTAGCTGGCATGTCACTTTCTGAAGAAGTTGCTACCGGTGAAAGGTGAGTTTCTGGTTGTTGTTCTTGTAACTCATCTTCAATGATACCGGTTTGTTTAAGTACATCTTCTTTGATAGCCTTAGCCTGTCTTGATCCTCTCCTCACTGTTGCTTCTACTTTCTTCACTCTCTTCTTGGATTGAATTTGATTTTCAATGGTTTCAACACTGCCAAATACCTCTTCCTTAGGTTCCTTGGGTGCTTCCAGAAGGGCTTTTGCATATGTTTCAATGATGTGATCCTCTGTCTCATAACCCATTTTAGTAACCCAAATTTTTCTTTAGATAACTACCTCCATCCAAATCTCATCCTTCTTAATCACAAAATATATGCCATCCTTATATTTATTTACAATTTATTGTGACAGTCTAACTCTAGCGTTCATTCTGGCCTTTAATGCTTGAAAGTACTCATTAATATTCTTCTCTTTGTTTTCACCCATGTTGTTCAATAAGTCAGATAACTATTTGCCTACCGGTATGTCAAATCCAAGGTTCTTATTACCTATACCGGGCACCTGTTTGGTTATATGTAGAATTAGCAAACAAGTAAGTTGCCAAATTTAAATGTCCCTTTCTTATCCTTCTTGATCTTTCCCAGATTGTCAATCAATTCATCCTTCAACCATTCACATGCATCAATTTTCACATTATCCTTAATCATGTCATGAGCACTCTTTATGCATAAGCTGGAAACAGAATTTAGTCTGTTTGCATGTGTTGTTTTGTAGCCTAGAATCATGCTAATGAATCTCACATTTATGTCAGTTACATCACTCACCCTTAAAGACCTTTTGTCAGATGTTGCACTTGTTAGGTTCATTACTAGGTCATTTGAGACCTTCTTTATCTTGTCAGGTCTGTTACCGGTGGAGGGTAACCCTATTACAACTTCCTTAGTAATTTTGTGAACAGAATCTAGCCAAAAGAATGCACCATGTACTCTGCTCAATGCTGTAATAATAACTTCCTTGAGAAATCCGGAATGCAGAGAATTTCTATAAATCCTAGGGTTTCAATTATTTTGTGTTCAGGTTTCACATTACTGGAATCATCACAAATAACAGTCTTGTACATGTTCTTAATTTCTTCATCTCGTAATTCTTCTATATGGCAATGAATATACATCCTAGGGTCTTCTACAAAAACTACTCCTTTCGGGATTTGAGAAAAAGCACCAACATTATCATCCTTCTTTGCTATTTCAGGAACTAACTGAAAAATAGGCCTAGGGCGCTTGATTACTTCCACTACAATAGGGTTTGTTATGAATTCAGGTACAGAAGAGGATGCCATGATTATAAATACCTTTTTCTGCCTTTGGAAAGATTGATTGCTGAATTGCTTTGCTTCTTTGCTCGAAATGCCTTATCTCAAAATTTTCATGCTCTTCGAATGTTTGAATGCTCAATGAAATGGAATGGAGCCAAAAACACTGATTTATAATGTTAATTTTGCCAACCACCATATTTAATGCTTGCCGGTTAAGTAATCACTTAACATATCTGCCGGTATAGAAGTAATTCTAACTTCTTACCATCAACCAAGGGAATAATAGCATATTTCTCATTTGATTGCCAAACCCTCAAGGGAATTTTCTTCAATTTGATGAAGAGTCTCCTATCGGTGGAGTGCTACTCTGTTCTGCCAGTGGAGGAGTATTCCTATCAATATTCAGTTCTGATTTCCTGATCCATTATTTTGAAAATTCATGTTTAACTTCTTCAACCTTTTCTTTTCCTTTCAAACTAGGACCTTTGTTGTTTACTGGTGAGGACTTGCTTCTACAAAATTTAGCAATATGCCCAATTTTGTTACATGCATAACAAGTCACATTATTTTTCTGAATAGCCTTTCCATAACCTATGCTGGTTTGTGTTTTGCATTGATTAGATAAGTGTCCAAATCTTCCACAAATATAACATCTCACATTCATTCTGCAATTTCTAGATCTACATTGATTTTCTCTATGACCATACTTGTTACAGTTAAAGCATTTTCCATTAAATTTATAAGCAGTAGGTTGTCTTACTGGTTTGCCATGATCCTGTGTGTTTGCAGTACCAAAGCTTTCACTAGTTTCAAAGCCAAGACCATTAGTGTCACCATTAGGTTTCTGATTCTTCAACAAGTCACCAAGTTCTTTTGAGCTTTTCTTGAATTTTTCTTTATGTTGATTTACAGCAGCCAGTTCTCCTTCCAAGATACCTTTTTGTCTCATGAGTTCATTTGAGTCATTTTGTGCATGCATTAGATCTATCTTCAACATATCATTTTCATAACTAAGTCTTGTGTTTTCATTTGCAGCATCATTCAGTCTTCTAGTCAAGTCTTCTTCATTCTTCTTTCTATCTTCAATTTCTTTACAAAATCTCATAGTCATATCCTGCATCTCATTCTTTTTTGTCATGCTTTCTTGTTTCAGCTTATTCATCAGATCACAAAGTTCTCTTCTCTTGTTTCTTGAAATAGTAAGATTTTCTTGAAGTGCTTGAATGATATCCTGAGTAGCCTTTAGATCATCTTCAAGTTTGATATTTTTCAATTTTTCTACATCATAGTCTGAGAGAGCTCCTTCTAGTTGCTTCATCAAGTTTTCCATCTCTACCGGTGTCAAGATCTTCCTCAAGCTGTTAGGCTTCTGAAAATAGAGGACCAAGCTTTGATACCAATTGTTAGGATTCCCACAGATACTGAGAGGGGGAGGTGAATCAGTATCTAACCAGTAATAAGATTTTCTTAACTTAAAACATGTAGAGATAATTATAGTTGTGTACCGGTAAACAAAAAGTAATGCAATAAACAGAGATAAAAACAACCACATGAAAAACACACTATAACACAATATTTTAACGAGGAAACCCAGTGTGGGAAAAACCTCGGTGGGATTTGTGACCCACAATATTCACTTACTTGCCAATAAGAGAATATTACTGCTACAAGAGGGGCCTGCACATGCAAGAAGGCCAAGTGCCTAGAGCTCACTGCTCAATTACAAAATGGGAAGTCTCACTGACTTACAAAATGGATTATATAAATCCAATGTCCTGTACTGCTTCAAAATAGCATCTACTATGCCAGATCCAGTACCGGTTTATAGCTCTGCTTCTTACATAAACCCTTAACCTATAATTTGCATAATAGGTTTGCCTTATTTCCCTTAATTACATTCCTCCATTCATTACATATATCTTCTTACAATGTTCTACAATGAACTCTCTTATATAAGAGTCATTTTACAACTTGCCATGTTGGCTTACAATGATTTTACAATAATAAACAAAATATATTAACAACAAAATTCCTATTGGCTTCTGTGCTGGTATGCTTCCTTTCACTGCCGGTGCCGATGGTCTGTGTGCCGGTGTAGAATCTGACTTTGTTGGTGCTGATGGATTGCCTTGCCGGTGTCATAGGATTGTAAGGTTGCTATCAATGACAAAACCTTCAATCACCTATAATGTCTCATTGGAGTGTGCATTTGCCAACACAGTGCACCTCGTATGAAGACTTGTTTGGCCAAGTGGGTATTCCTACCATATTGAACTCTGTATGCTTGTCTTGGTGTATTCCTTGGTTTAGGAGATTGTTTGATTATGGTCTAATGTCATATGGGAGAGTGGCTTTCAAGTGGGGGTCGTGCCCAAAGTGGTTGCAGGGTAACCCATCAAAAGTGTGTCTAAATAAGTCATAACCTAATAGCATATTAGAGAGTTTAGTTAATGAAAACACTAAGTAAGATAATTGTGCCTCACGCATGGGATGAGGGCTAGTACAGACTCGACATGCAGTGAGAAGGCCTGAAATGGCAAATCAACAACCTTGTCTTCATGAAAGGATGTGTTGGGTCCACATGAGACTTGGATGGGCCGGAGGTTCGGAAAAGGTTGCCAGGGTAACCCAGTAGATGGGGTCGGGACCTATGGAGGTCTGCCAGGGTAACCATACCAAGTTATGTGATGACACTCATCCCTTATGTTCGCTAGTGTGTAGTTTGTGTTGTCTTTGCTAGGAACACTTTTGTGGAGTCACATCTAGTTGTTTATGCCTTTAAGAGTACCTGTTATTCATGTTAGACCATGGGTTGATTATGATGGGTTGCGAGGACTTAGTTTCGTAGGTGCTCCAATTGTTCTTTTGAGATTGCTTCTTATCATGTTCAGATGGGTCCTTTTCCTTTTCTAGGATCATTCATGTATCTATTGGACCAATGTGGTCGTATGTATTATTTGTTTAGGTACGCCTTATTGGCAGGTTGTAATGGTATGAACCTTATGTATTTTTTACCCTATTATTTTATTAGAGGGGTCTTGCAGTTGAGCAGACCCGGAGATGTAGCCCACTAGGGGTGAACTCCGATATCAATTTGGTGTTATGTGGTGTTTGTGTTCTTCTATTTCCTTTTTTATTTAGCATGTATGGATGGCATTATGGTTAAAATGTATAGTATGGATTAGATGATGTTAATCTTAAATTCATGTATGTAGTTATCTTATTAAATGCAGTTATTTGGATCATGAAGAATGTAGGTTAGTATAATGGAAAGTATTCATTAGTTTTTAATGCAATTAAAGTATGTAAGGAATTAGATGCATGATATATGTTTTAAATGTAAGATTGGACGTAATGTGTGGTTAAATTGTAATGGATGAACTTAATCATGTTATCTATATTTTTAATCTACCGAGCGAATTTATCCTTTGTTTAAAGTATTATCATGTCATTAAGTTAATCAACTCAATTGTATTAATTAGCATGAGTTGAGTTAAGTGTTGAATGAAGTAATCACGTTGGGAAACTCTTTAGGTGTTAGTTAAGTCTTCCGCTGTGTAATCTAAACTTAATAATAATTCAATGTATCATTATTCTGTTTTAACTTTTAAAAAAAAAATTGCACTCTATTCTTGTGTTTAGCTTTATCACTTTGGGGTTTCTTGGCGAGGCATTACATAAACGAAAGGTTAAATTCCATATTAAGATTAATCCAATTAACCATGAATTACTCATTGCCCATAATAAACCATAAACATATAACAAATATCATCATTTAAAGATTGAAGGATTACAAGATCATTTCTCTTCAATAAAGCATTTACACAAAGCATAAAGATAATTGATAAATAACATCCAAAACTTAAGATTACATTACTCAATAAATACATGGCTCCCAATAATACATGAACATCTTACATCATTACCAATTACAAGGTTACATAAATTCATTAATACAATTGACCACATTGGTCTCCAAAGTACAATAAACTCCAACATGAGATAATGCTTGAGTCACGAACCATGGGAACACCTACGAAGCCAATCCTTGCATGAAGGTACAAACAAGAACATCCGATGGGAAGTGGCACTACCACCCAACCATGTGATCCTAAAATGGAATCACCCCACCATGCTAGGAGATAGAAAAGGACCCTCAAGCAAGCATAAGCAAGACAAGGACAATAGTACAAGACGACTCCACAATAATCCAGGTGAACTCAACATCACAATACTCAAGTGACCCTAAAGAGAGAGTGTCATCACATAGCTTATGATGGTTACCCTAGGTAGGCCTCCATAGTTCCCGACCCCCATCCTAGGTTATCCTGGTAACCTTTCCCGAACCCCCGGTTCCATTTAAGTCTCATGTGGACCCTACCAACACTTCGTGAAGACAAGGTGGTTGGTTTGTCATTCCAGGCCGTCCCACTACATCTTGAGCCTATACACGCACTCAACCATGCACGAGGTACAATATCTTAATTAAAATTAAAAACTACCCACCCCCCAATCAATTATTAGGTTATCACTTATTATCTAACTTTCTAGGGGTTATCCTGCCAACCACTTCGGGTGCAGCCCCCACTCGAAAGCTACTTTCTCATAGGACACTAAACGAACATGGTCACTCTACAAGTACCCTATGGTGAAACAGACAGCCATAACACCACTATCCAAAATACAGGTAGCCAAAAAACAAAGACTTACTAACCCTTGGTTAACCATAAGGAATAGGCACAACATGGTTAAGACAATGAGGTCATAATACATCACCTGATCAAGAGGTACAAAATACACCACAACAGAATGACTAAACATAGATGAGAAATAACAACAACATAAACCCCTTGCAAGAAAAACTAAATTTACTAAGTCTGAACTCAGACAATCTTTGAGAATATCAACATCATAAACACTTGCAAATTCATCAATTGAAAATTAAATAAAACACCACACATTTAATACATCATTCTAAAATGTCATTCAATTTTATTGCCAATACACTAATCCAAACAAAATAATAAAATCCATATTAAATATATAACAAATAAATATGAATTATATTAAAATATTTAATCTATATCCAAAATAAATCTTAATTTACCAATTTAATCACATAACTAATGCCTTGATTAAAATAAGTAAATATATATATATATATATATATATATATATAATCATTAATAACAAAAAGATATTGAAAAAGAACGAAATAAAAAATTTAGCACGCGTTGTTATTAAGAGCAACCATTTTTTTTCACTTAAACAAGTCACGAGGAGGGAAATATTAAAATGCGGTTATGAAGAGCAGGCACTACCACCAGTAGCAGGCAGGCACTACCGCTGGTAGTGCTGCTACCATATGGTAGCAGCAGCTACCGTCCCATGTGGTGGGATTTCCCTACCACGTGGGGGGGTTTGTATTATTATTTTATTTTTAAAAAATTTAATTAAAATCAAAACCATTCCCTGCACAAAATCATTGGTAAAAAAATACAGTGAGAAAAATTTTAATTTGAAATGATAATTTCCAATAAGGGATTCTAGTAAACTAATTAAGCACAAAAGACCCAAATCTAAGGATCTTGGGCAAAATTTCAAATGAATTTAAAAAGATAAGAGGGGATTTGATTAATTTTTTATTTCTTCACACACAAGATGAATTCTTGCATCATGCAAAGAGGCAAATTAACAAAATTTTGCCAGAATAACCCCCAAATTTGGACAAATAGAAACTTGCAAATACTCAGAAAACAAACTCTATTCCATACTACACTAATAGAGGAAACAATCAAAAACCAAATTTTTGCAAGAACTTGAAAACACACAGCCAACTGAAATTAGAAAAACTCTTCAACAAAACACATGGATATGGGATTTAATTAAATCCAATAGAAAACTACTCTATTTTCTAAATCAAGCTTCCAACAAGAATATCCAACAAGATTTTACAATTTTAATCAAACACACAAGGAGAAAGATCAAATCATGCAAATTGTTATTGTAACATAAGAAGAAAACTACCCAACCTACAAAGCAATCCAGGAAGAATATTGTGGGAGAGCTTCAATCCTGCATACAATTTCCAAATCCGGGTTCCTCCTTCCAAATGGATTTCCAAATTTTGGCAATACAAAAATCCTCCTCTCTTCCCATGAACTCACAGGCAATATAGCCAAAAAATATTTCAACCTAAACTTTTAGGTTAAAAAGTTTTTCCAACCAATAAGAATAAACTATTAAAAAAAAATAAAATAAATCTAATTTCCTTTTTCATGACACAGTCCCTTTTTAAACAAAACAAAATCTAAAAGTTAAATAAAAAGGTAAATGGGCATGCTTTTGTTTTTATTTTTCTTTTCTTTTCCCATGAGACTTTAACTCAACATTAGCATTTAAAATTTATATAGCAAAGCATTTACTTATTTCTTTTTCCAATAATTTAATACAACTATATCACAATATATCATGCAAATTTAACCATTTAAATTTAACAACCCATTATTAAATTAAATCAATAAATCCAAGCGCATATTAAATAATTAATTACGCCAACACAAAATAGCATCATTCACTTAATTTTAATAACTATTCAAGTAATCAGAAGCAAAAACGAGGAATGATCAAATGACGACTCACAAAACAAAAATACCAAAGCACTATGTCTCTCATACCGGTCAAATGGGAAAGACGACCGATTGACAACACTCACATGAGTGTAACTGCGGGTCAAATTAGGGTCCAAGAACTATCTCCTCCACTCCCATCAAACAAATAAGGCACGCTCAGACCTGTAAAACCAGGTGTAGTCGATACCCTGTACCTACCTGGTACTTGTACCTACAATGTCCTGCATCAACGAACCACACGTGCATATAGACAAATATATAAACAGACACATCACGCACACCAATGAAGGAGAATCATGACATTCCTTGCCTCACTGTAGTGAGTGAAAGAAAATCATCCCCTCGCATCCCATACACTTGCAAACACGAAACATACAAATAACGCATCACACATATAAAGTAAATGTGTCAATCCATGTCAGTAATCCATAAAATCACATTTAACATAAGTAATGAAATATTGCATGAAAACATACACTACATATCAAGTTAAAGCATGTAATAACATCGCATAAGGTTTGAATAAAGTATAATAATAATTATCCACTAAACAGTCAACTGAAGTCAAACATAAGTCTAAAAAGTCTGATCGAGAAGGGGTACTATAGGAGGGACCTCAAAGAGATTAGTCTAGACCGGTCAGCAAGAGTAAACATAATGAAAACACAAGGATATAATGGAGGCACTATAGAACTAAATGAATTAAATCATGAAAACTGATTACAAGCAATCGGTAACATCTGGGATACAAGATTAGGCTCACTCCCCTGCTACAAACATGCTCAATTACAGAATAGGTCACGATTGGGACTTCAAAACTCCTTATCTAGCTTCTATGTTCTATATTTTCTTTGATCTGCATTCTAATTCTCAATTACAATGATTTATATGATCCAAGGGGATCTGGTCGGCCCAAAAGGATCAAATGTTGAAGAACAAGACCAACAAGGTCGGCCTCCGCCAAAGAGATTCCTCTAGAAAATACAAAGGATGAAGTGCGAATCAAAGGGAAGGCCGGTCACAAACCAAGGAACATCAGAATCAATTCTCAGGGCTCCGCAAGCTATGGAAGGGATCTGGTAGATTCACCAAAGAAAATAGGTCCAACTGGTTCCTGTGCCAGAAAACTGTCTCGGAAACCAAAATCGATAACTTGCTGGAAAATGATCCAAATGCTCATCGATTTAGAAATAAGGAAGATGATCAAGTCCTCAAGAAAAAATCCAGCTCCTCAAGATTCAGTGAGCTAATGCCAGAAAATACATAACCAAATGTTGAAACTGCAAAACAGAAAGGAAATATTTTTGGTAGATGCAAGATAGCCAAGAACCTGAGATTCTCCTGCATCTATAATGCCCCACCAGGAACCCCAAAGGAAAACCCACAACAAGGGTGAAACAATTTTTTTTTGTAAAGTATAAACATCATAAGTGCATTTACACAACATGCATGATAACACAAGCATAAGACTTACACTAGAATTCCTTAAGGGTTACCAACGAAGAATTAACTTCAAGAATAAATTCCACAAAATCATAAATCCACATATGCATCATTAGCTCAATGATCACAAGAAGCCATAAGCAAATAAAGATTCATCATTGAAAGATTGAAAGGATACAACATAATTTCCACTTCAATAAGCATTTACTAACATTGTCAAGGAAACTGATAAAAACATCCAAACATAGGATTACATTGCTCTTCCAATACATAGCTTTCATCCAATTACAAGGTTACATAAGATCAATATTGCAATGATATAATGACCACATAGGTCTACAAATACCAATAATCTTCAAAACATGAGATGAAGCATGAGCCACGAACCACAGGGACACCTGCGAAGCCAATTCTCGCATGAAGGTACAAATCCGAACATCCGATGGGAAGTGGTACTACCACCCGACCATGTAATTCCCAAATGGAATCACCCCACTGTGCTAGGAGATAGCTGAGGACCCTCAAACAAGCATAAGCATGACATGGTCGACAAAACAATATGACTCCATGACAACACAAAAGACTCCACAAGAATCCAGGTGACTCAACTTCACAAACACAAGTGAACTGACATCACAAAACACAAGTGAACCAAATGAGAGAGTGTCATCGCATAGCTTAAGATGGATACCATGGTATAGCCTCCATAGGTCTTGGCTCACTATCCTGGTAACCTTTCCTGACCTCTGGCTCCAACTAAGTCTTATGTGGACCCTACCAGCCTTTCGTCAAGACAAGGTGGTTGGTTTGCCATTCCAGGCCTTCTCGCCACATTATGAGCCCTGTACTAGCACTCACCTATGCACGAGGTACAATTGTCTTTATTAATGTTATGATACTACCCACCTAATCAATTTATTAGATTACCAATTATTATCTGACTTTCATTGGGTCGTAATATCTACCACTTTGGGTGCAACCCCCAAGCGAAAGCCACTCACTCAAAGGACACTACACAAGCATGGTCACTCCCCGAAGACCCTATGGTGAAGCAGACAACCATAAAATCACTATCAGAAACAAGTGGTCAAACAAGGACATACCGACTCTTGACTAACCATAAGGCAAAGACACTACATGGTTAAGACAATGGAGCCAACATATATCTCTTGGTCAAAGGTACCAATTACACCACCATAGGATGACTGAACCACATACCAAAATATCACAATAAACACTTGCAAGGATAGCTAAATACATCAAGTCCACACTCAGACAATCTTTGAGAATATAAGCATCTTAAGCACTTGCAACATCATTGATTGAAAAAAAATGAAATAAAGCACTCTTGCAGTAGTCATATTATTCAATTCCCAAATCAATGTTCCATCAGAAATGAAATCCACATTATACATTCAACAGGTTATAACATGAATTCCAACAGGCATTTAAATCATTTTTAGAATATATCCAAAACTACCAATTTGAATCTCTAAATCATGCCTTAATTTTCATTGATAAATTTATTAACCACATAATAAAAATCACATGAAAATCACATTACATCACGCAATACCACTTTAAACATTCCATTTATAAAATTTAAGTTCTTAGCACTAACCGGTGAGGGCTCAAAGCTAAGCAAGGGTCAAACCAACCCGCGGTTGTGCTACTGTCAGGGGCAACAGACACTACCTACCGGTAGTGCTTCTACCATTGGTAGCAGCCCTATCGACCAGTGGCTGCCGCTACCAACCAGTAGCGGTACTGCCAACCGGTAGTGCCCACTACCAACTGGTAGCGGTACTGTTGACTGGTAGTTATGTTACTTGTGGGTAGCAGACACTACCGACCCATGTGATGAGGCAAGCCCATCACGGGAGCAGTAAAGTCCACAAGAAAGGCACAAGAAACATGCCTCCAAGCATTCTAAAACCAAATTCCATTTCCAGAATTATTTCACGGGCACACACATATAGTGCCAATTTCCAAAATTTCAAGGAGGAGTTTACCAACAAGGTAGATGGTGAAATAAACACACTGGAAAGAATAGCTAGCCAATTCTTGAGAGTAGAGAAACAAGGATGCACCCAACAAACCCAAACTAAAAGTCTTTCTTTCAAAAGAAGAGGTAAATCAAGAAGTTGTTTGCTATGAACAAATAACACACAGCAAGAAGAAATGAACAATTCCTTTCTTGAATGCAACCATATGCTAATAGCATCACAAAATCAACTATATCAGGCAATCTTTCTCCCATTTCAACATTCCAAGAAGAATCTACAGGCAGATTGCATAAATTTCCACACACAGGAAGCAAACTGAAAATTTCAAAAACAAATTCAAAACAAGAAGGAAACCTCCAACTTTGAAGCAATTAGCAAGCAAATAGATGAAGCAAATCCAGTCTTGCAACTAGGTCAAATCTCCAGCTCCTCCAAAAAGTTTTCCAGAATTTTCTCTCCAAAATCTTCTTCTTCTCCTGCCATCAATGCCCAGAATGGATGCCCAAAACTATCTTTTAACCCAAGCTTCTAGGTTAAAGTTCTCATCCAATCAAATTTAAATATTTTAAAACTAAAAGGCAATCAGATTTATTTCTTTCCCTAAAAATAATAATTTTTTCCAATGATTAAATTTAAAAAAGCCAAAATGGAAAAATAAAAAGGGAAGCTTTTATTTATTTCTTTTTCCATAAATACTTCCTTCAACATAAGTATTTAACCTTTTTAAATGGCTAGGCAATTTATTTATTTCACAAAAACATCGATGCAACTTTACACAATAAATTAAGCCATTTAACCATTTAATCTAGCAATTCATCAATTTAATAAATCAATAATCACAGAGCATAATAATTAAATGGTTACGCCAACACAAGATAGCATCATCCATTTAAATTAAATAACTATTTAAATAAACGGAAACACACAAAACCAATACAGATGAAATGACAACTCTCAAATGACCAAACCAAAGCACCATGACACGCATAACAGCCAGACGAGGAACACAACCGACTGGCAACACTCACACAAGTGTAACTACGATCAAGCTAGGGTACAAAAACTATCTCCTCCACTCTCATCAGATATATATATATATATTTATATATATAAGGCATGCTCAGACCTGTGAAACGAGGTGGAGTCGATACCCCGTACCTACCCGGTACTTGTACCTACAATGTCTTGCACCAAAGAATCACACGTGCATATAAACAATATACATACAGACATGGTAAACACACCGATGAAGGAGAATCATGACATTTCCTATCTCACCAGAGTGAGTGAAGGAAAATAATCCCTTTGCATCCCAATACACTTGCAAAAATGCAACATATAAATAATGCATCGCAATATAAGGGAAAAGTGTCAGTCCATGATAATGATCCATAAAAAATAACATTACTCATAAGCACTGAAATACTGCATAAAATCATACACCATAAATCCAGATAAAGTATGAAATAACATCGCATAATATCTGAATCAAAATACAATAATGTTCCATAGAACAGTCACTGAA
Source organism: Cryptomeria japonica (assembly GCF_030272615.1). NCBI lineage: Eukaryota > Viridiplantae > Streptophyta > Pinopsida > Cupressales > Cupressaceae > Cryptomeria > Cryptomeria japonica. The sequence continues at coordinate 168,001,141 of NC_081413.1, forward strand.
GTAACTCAAAACATACAAAAGCAACTGATCGAGGAGGGGTACTACATTCTCCCCCCCAAGCCTAGGCTTACTCCTGGAAGCCTAAAACAAATAAGAATAAATCTCTCTCATCTTCACTAAATCTTCCCAAGTCGCAGTGGACTCATCACTGGGGTCCCATAGGACCCTTACTTGCTCGATGGTACGACCCCTGAGGGTCAAATCCCGATGTTGAAGGATGCGCACGGGCTCCATGGAAAGTTGCCCATCCTCGACCTACAAAGCATTCCAATCAAGAACATGGGTCACATCACAATTATAAGGACGAAGAACAAAAACATGAAAGACATCATGGATGCAAGATAGACTCGGCGGTAAGGCAAGATGGTAGGCAACAGGTCCTATCCTCTCAAGGATCTCAAAAGGGCCTACAAAACGAGGCACCAACTTAGAACCCTTCCCATAATAGATCGGACTCTTTCGCGAATGCACTCTCAAGAACACACGGTTGCCAACCAAAAACTGATGATCGACTCTATGAGCATCAACATACTTCTTCTGCCTATCCTGGGCAGCAACCAAATGCCCACGAATCTACTCAACCTACTGCTCCATCTCACGAAGCTATTCCAGGCCTAAACACACCCTATCCTCCAACCGATCCCAACTCAAAGGAGTACGGAAAGGATGACCATACAATTCCTAGAAGGGTGACATGCATATAGATCTATGATATCTGTTATTATAAGCAAACTCCACAAGGCAAAGATATTCCTCCCAATGCGACTGTTGATCCATAACATACATGTGAAGCATGTCGTCCAAGATCTGATTCACACGCTCAATCTGATCATCGGTCTCTGGGTGATAAGCTGAACTAAAGTTCAACTGGGTCCCCAAAGCATGCTGAAGTGATGTCCACAAGGCCAATGTAAAGACAAGGTCTCTATCAGAAATGATGCACCTTGGGATCCCATGCAACCTAAGCACATCTTCCAAGAAGACTCGTGCCCCACTGCTGCAGTGTAAGAAGATCGAATAGAAAAAAAAATGAGCAACTTTGGTCAATCTATCAATAGTGACCATGATGGCATCCTGACGCATCAAAGAAACAAGCAACCCTACTATGAAATCATGGAAATGATATCCCATTTTCAATCCGGTATCAAATTCAGTTGTAAAAGCCCTGTAGGGTGTTGATGCTCCGCCTTCGCCCGCTAACATCCCAAGCACTTGGACTCAAAATCAGCAATGTCACATTTCATACCAGCCCAATGATAAATCTATCTAAGATCTGTGTGCATATTCTTGACACCAAGGTGTGCCGAATAAGGTGCACGATGGGCCTTAGTCATGATCAAAACGTGAAGACCCTCCAAAGGAGGTACATAGATCCATCCAAGATGTCTAAGAAGAACATCTGACTCAAGAGTATATCCAGAATATCTACCCTCCAATGGTCTTCCAGACTTTGGCACTGCTCTAACATCCTGATACCAAATGTCCTGAGGAAGAAATCCGAGAATTCTCTCACTCAAGTCCACACCAAGGGACAATGATGCAACCTCATGCCGCCTACAGCTCAAAGCATCTGCCACTACATTCTCTTTCCCCTAAATATAACGAACCTAAAAATCATACTCGCAGAGGAATTCCATCCATCTTCATTGTCGAGCATTCAAGTTCGACTGTATGAAAATATATTTCAAACTGCGGTGATCACTATGTAGCTCAAACCAATGCCCCAACGGGAAATGTCTCCGATGAACCAATGCATGCACTACAGCTACCAACTCCAAGTCATCAACTGGATAGTTCAAATTGTGATCCTTGAGTTTGCGAGACTCATAGGCAACCACACATCCATCCTGCATAAGCACCGCACCTATACCTTCTAAAGAGGCATCTGTGCATACCATGAAATCTCTGGATGGATCAGGAACTACCAAAATCAGAGCACTAACAAGGAGTTCCTTCAAGATACGAAAAGCCAATTCACACTACTTTGACCAAACAAACTTCTTCCCTTTCCTCTGAAGAGAAGTAATCGGATGGCCTATCCGAGAAAATCTCTTAACAAAGCGACGGTAATATCCAGCCAAACCCATGAAACTTCAAACTTCAGAAACATTGGTCAGCGGTGGCCAATCAACAATGGCTTGGATCTTAGAAAGATCCATGGATACACCTTCTCCTGAAACTATATGACCAAGATAGCTCACCTTTGACTAGAAGAAATCACACTTCGCCAAATTTGCAAAAAGATGATTCTCCCTCCACTAATACATTTGGGGTCAAATTATGATGGAGGTTTCTAATGGACAAGGAGCACTGTGTGAAAATTTGATTTTTTTTTTTAAAATGCCCGTGTTCGTCAGAATTCCAACGACCTCAGGCATTTTATTTTTAAGAAAAAACACAACACATTTTCATTTTGAAAGCAAACCGGCCGAAGCAAGCGGCGACCATCTTGCCTCCCTACCCCCCCCCCCCCCCCCCCCCCCGCCGGAGCGATCTCTGCACAAGCAAGGTAAGGTTTTTTTTGCAATCAAAGGAACTCTTTGTTTTTCAATGAAGGGCAACTAATTTTTTTTCACAATCAAGGGCAACTGGTTTTTTTTTGCGAATTAATCCATTTTGTGCATATCCTGCGATCTTAAAATTCGATGAAATGACATCTCTTTGAGGTATTTCATCATACAGTTCACATGCCATTTGTATGCTACCCCATTTTGCGATTTTTGTTATTGGAGAATTTGTAACTAATTTCTGACAAAAAACCCCCTTCGATTATGCTTTGATGGATGTCCATACCTTGTTCCAAAGCTCCTATTTTGGCACACGCAGGGAGGATGCTAGCAAATGTTGTACAAGATACATATATATATGTTCTTAATCAAACAAAGAGTTGATAAGCTAAAGCATGGTGATAATAGTGCCACAAATGGAGAGTGTGAGGTTTATGAGAATTGATGGAGGGCAATCAGATAATTGCCTTCGTGATGATGTGGGCCCTTCAGCAATTACCTCCTTTATTGCCCCCTCCTCCATCGAATCATCACCAGCAGAAGTAGCAATATAATGCTCCATTCACTCTGATAATAAATCTAAACCCAAATCTTTGGCCACATTCAAGCCCATCTGAAACTACATCGAAATTGTCAGATTGGCCATTTTTGAGTCCATCAGATAAAACACTAATGTGCACTTTCATTCCACGTTGACAGTCTTCTGTATTTCCACTGGTAAAATATCTGTCACCCATTTCAATGAGTGGGACTGCATCAAGCCCTCCATCATATAGCTTGATTGGATTGCTCACATCACAATTCTCAAACTCTTCTCAGCTGTTCAGCTCCAATACACTTTGTTGAGAGGAAGCATAAGCAAACCCTGTCAAATGTCAAAATGTAGTTGTTTGCCATCATTTTTCTGGGCACAAAGGCCAAACTTTATCTAACCTAAAATTTTCATTAGAAGAAAGATCTATTCTTTAAGTTCTCCACAAACCCAATTTTGACTGCCATAAGTTGATTAAAAGAGATACTCAAAAGAGATTGACAAGATCTAAAAGCAGGCACTCACCATGGTGTAGGGCATGGTGAAATATCCAATCTAATATCTACAGATGGGATTTAAATAGATATGAAAGAACCAATAGCATCCATACATATATAACCTATAAACCCTAATCAAAGGGCTTACTAAAATTTCTAAACAAATTTATAACAAGGGAAGGGAAATATTACAAAGATTATCTCCAACATGGAAGATCTTACGGGAAGCCCATCCTTTGAAATTTGAGGTAGGATCCCATCCTCTGTCATCCCCCACCACATGTTGTTTTGTTGAACACCCCAACATATTCATGAAAGTGAATCCCATCACCATGAAGATCAAGTAATAAGTAGATGAACTTGGAGCCATCATTGAGATAAACATGACTGTATTTCATGAGGATTTGAACTCAATAATATGTTAGATTCTCCCAAGGATGGATGGACTATACACTTGAAAGGTAGATGATTAAGGATGATGACAAGGTGAAATTTCCTTAGAATGATAGGGTTGATTTTCCTAAGAACAAGTAGATTCATGTAAACTAGAGGATACAAATTTGGACAAAATAATGGAAGGAGACTAAAACTAGATAGATTCACCTAAATGGGAGTGTAGTCATCTAAGGATAGGAAAAATTCACCATTTGAGTAAGAAAGATGGATAAGATAAATGATTTATGTGAAATAGATTCACCTAAGAGAAAGTAGATTCACATAAGGATAGGTGGATTTTCCTAAAGATGAAGGGATAAGACTTAACAAAAAGAGGACTTAGGATGATGACAAGGAGGATTCATTTAAGGATATGGCATATTCACCTAAGGGATAGTGTATTCTCCCAAGAATATGGAAAAATTATTGATTGGTGGAATGTGAGGCCCTACCCCGACTCATCCTGACATTTCTATTATTTTCATATTGAGACTATTATGGATGCTTTATTTTATGCATTATGGATTTAGAACTTATATGATTCCATGATTTGGATCACATTGACGTATATTGATGCTTCATTTTATGCATTATGAATATGAAACTTTATATGTTGCTAGAATAGAATTACTTTGAAATGATATATGTCATTATTGGATTTGTAGGACTTCATTTTGATGATAGAAATAGGATGCTTATTATATGAATGGTTCAATTTTGAGGATTATGATAATTACTTATGTGAAATCAAATTTGAAATATATGAGATATTGATTTATTATTGTCAAATGTATGAGTGTTTGATGTGTAATGGAATTCATGTGTTTAATTATATATATTTGTGATTATTTGGAAATTACTAATGTGTTAATTGAGATGCGCAGGAAAATTATCCATGTGACCATGGAAATAATATGGAGAACCAAACCTAGACCTATGTATGTTTGTTAAGCCAGGGGTTGTCTATTTGGAGAGACAACACCCCGTTCGTATTGTATTTTATTTGTGAAAGTAAAATGATGCATGTGTGTTAAATTGATTTTATTTATTTGTGTAATCCTACAAGAGACAAATTCCATGTGTGATTTTTATATTGTATTTTATTGTGTCACTTGACACATGTGCTGATTAGTGTCATTGATTTTGACTTGTCTCTTGGAGGGAGTTTTGCTTTTTACCAAAGCCATTCAAACATATGAGTGTGGTCCCAAATTTACCTTGGGTAGGGAGTCTTGGGAGTGGTCAACTCAGGTTTGACCCGTAGGTTAACTTCAGTTGGGTTTCTAAGGGGTCAAATGGACTCCTAGGGTTAGTTTTAGGGCTTTTTGAAAGGTCCAAAGGGCATACCTATGGGTTAGGGGTTTTTTTAAACATGTGTCTACTCCCATGTGACTATTTAGTCACCTCAAAAAAGTGGTTTTCCCAAGGTGAGCGAAAATTCAACTTAGAAGGTTCCTCCTAGGATAGACAACCTTCCCTTTTGGTGTCAGACTCTCTTCCCCATCCTCTCTTACCTTTTCCCTTTCCAGTTTTAGCAACATGTAAGAGGTTGGGAAGAACAACCAATGGGAACTCTCACTTTACCCAAGGGGTTGGGAAGAGTGAGAGAGGCCTTCTTAGGCAAGGATTAGGGACTTAGTGAGGAATCACCCACTCTCCATTGTTGGAGATCATGCAATTTTTGAAAGAATAGTTGTAGGATAGAATTTTTGGGAAGTGTTGGTGAAGAGTTTGTGTGGATTTGGGCTGCTCATCCCCAACTAAGTCTATCATACCTTTTGGCCGATTAAGGTTGGTTCTACTTCTTTTTAGTTAAGTTGTATATGTTGTTTTGAAAAAAAAATGCTTGTATGAGAAGATGTGTATATGTAATTTGCTTTGTAGGAGAAAGATGTAATTTTTCCTTCCCTTGTTCTTTTTATGTTTTCTTGTATTGGGAGTGTCCAAGGCCTCCTACTCTTGGGAGAGTAGGATGGTCTTGGGGTGGAAGAAGTATGACAGCCTTGGCTGAGAGGCTCTCCTTATGGAGAATGATCTCAAGGGTGTTCTTTGTGACCCTTGCTGCATAGCCTTGTGTATGCATTTGGGGGTCATAAGGGGAGAAGATATGGCTTATATGCCTTTGGGGGGCATAAGGGTGTGGAGATGTATTTGTTGTATTTTGATTGCCATGAGGTGGCTTGAGTTGTTCCATGCTTGCAGTCTCCCCAACAGTATTTGGTCCACTTCCACCGGTGGAAAAATCATCACAAGATGTGGTGAAAGTGTAGCTTGGGTTGGGAAAATGTATGTTGAGTGTTTGCCCTTTGTTTGTTGTGGTTGTTTGTTTGTGACCCATCTAGTGCTTGGTTCTCCAATCTCGGGGGTGGCTTCTAGTAAGCCTAGGCTGGGAGGTGAGCTCTCCATGGTCAAGTTTGTATTCTATTTGCAGGTTGCTTGGGATGGGAAAGAAAAGGAGAAGAGATTAGTTGTTGTTTTTATGTTGCAGAAAAGATTCAAAAAGAAAGTTGTATTTATTTATGTAGCTTTGTAAAGAAAAAGTCAATGATGTATTATTTTCCCAAAAATAAAGAAATGCTTGTATTTTTATTCATAGTTCTCATTCTATGGAAAGGAGAAGTCTAGTAGGGTTTACAAACTCATTTGTAATGATATTAATATTGGGTGTTAAATGCTCTTAAAAGAAATGTATTCTCCTATTTAGTCATGATTGAAAAAAAAAAAAAGAGAAACATGTCTATGTTTGGGATTAAGTTCCTATTGCTATTGAAATAATATATGTTGCATTTATGTTTATTCTGCAAATAAAAGTTCATTTTATCCCTTATGCAAAATGGAAATAGTATATGATAGTTTTACATTATATTCTAGTTTTATTTATGCTGTTGTAATTCAATTAAAACTGTCATTTGCTCTTTCATTTATTGTAGAAAATAAACCCAATAGTAATAGCCTATTTTTAAAAAAAGTTAGCATCTAGATTTATTTTTATTTTTTTTTACCAGAAAATATTACATTAAAGCTTGTTGTTTTGTGTGCATTTCAAATATTGGTTACAAAATGCTTAAAACACAAAAAAAAATAGAATAAAAAACACATATTTTTTTAGCCTATTGAAATGAATATATCACCATTATCATTCTGTGAATGACATTACTAATTTTCTGTATGTAAGAAAAATGTAATAAAAAAAGGGGGAAAAGGAATTTTCTTAAGAGGGTTAATGTAAAAATAAATACCCAGTTTATATATATATATATATATATATATATATATATATATATATATATATATATATATATATATATATATATATATATATATATATATATATATATATATATATATATATCCTCAATATATTTCATTTTGTAAACCTGTATGAGAAAAGACAGAATGCAAAGGGTTAAATGCATGGTTTTATGTGTGTGTGTATATATATATATATATATATGTTGTTGTTTTTTATTATTAAAAAATTTTATTATACAAAATAAACTAATTAAATTTTTTTTAAAAAATATAGGGCTGTGCGTACCCCCTTGGCCCTACAGAAGTTTCACGCAGGTGAGGGCAAGGAGGCGCCCCTCGTGCTGTGGGCGGTGACCCCCAACGGCGGCCGCAGCCACCTCTATGGACCGCAACCCACAGACGGGGAAGCCTCGACTCCCCCCTGTGGACGGCGCCCCGCAGCGGCGGCACAACCGGTCTGCGGGCCGTGTACTGCAGTGGCAGCCTTGGCTGCCTCCGCGGGCCGCGACCCGCAGGCACGACTGTGGTCGTCCCTGTAGGGAGCCCCCGCAAGAAGCCGCTCTGTCCCCCTTCTCCGCTCCCCTCTCCCTCCTAGCAAACAACCCGCTCAGCCTCGACCCTGCATGGATCAACCCTTTGTGCCCGTCCATGGCCGCCGCTCCCAACACAGACCTGCACACACACACATACACAAAGCCCTAACCCAATTTTCGGGTTAGGGCAAAACACATATGATAAAAATTATAAAATAAAGAATGTGTGTGGGTTGTATAAAAAGTTTAGGGTTGCCCCACTAAAAAATATATATATATGCAACCCTAACCCAATTTTGGGTTAGGGTTAGCATATGGACCTTTTGATTTCTTTTAAAAGTAAATAAATAAAAAAGAACCCTTTATTCTATATATATATTCTCACTCACTTACCTATATATATAAATATATATATGTCTTAGATATATAGCTATCTATACATATATATATGTATGTACAATTTTATATTTATATGGACATAAAATAGCTAATGTTAGATTAATTAATTTATGTTCAATTTTTATACGTATGTATAAGCTTTTTAATAAGATGCCTTAAATTTTAAACTCTTTGGGAGATTAACCTTTAGGGAATTAAAATGACATTTGTAAGTCAAAATGGCCCCTTTAAATTTCAATTTATAAGGTATTTTAATTAATGGTAATTTTGCTTAATAGGTTTATTTAATCTAAGAGCTAGGGCAAACTAATTTAGACCCTAGGCAATTAAAGGACTATGTGAGATTATTAATATCCCTTATCAATTACTTTAGAGATTATTTGTTAAGTGAGTTTAATTATTTATTAAATGGGAGATAATAATAATTTTTTTTGAGAATTATTATCCCGCTTTTAACTTAGATGATTTTTCGCCTAATTGATTTCATTGTTAGATTTACTCAAAACATAGGTAAGACTAAACTAGTTTTGCATTATTTTAGTAAGTTAGTTGTACTAGGTTAAGTATTTTAAAAAAAATTTATTCCGTTTGTGCCCAAAAGTTTGGGCATGACATGGAATGACATACTAGATCAAGGAATGATACAAGGGTAGATTCACCTAAATATAGGGTAAATTCAGCTAAAAGGGTACCCATGAGATTGTGGTACTAAGTACCTATCTATGGATGGTGTATTTGGATACAAGTATGATGAAACCATGCTTGTGTATGATGAAACAAAGTCCCGATCTCTATTATAGGTCCAACATAATCTCTATTATTTGAGACACCATTTTATTAGCATATCCAATTAGGGTAATTTATGGGTTTAATTATGGATCATGTTGTCTATTTCCATGCACTATTGAACTTATTTTGATGTATTGTGATTATTTTAATTTTGAAGTTATAAATAAATTATGTTTGTACCTTAGAAAGGGTAACTCCAATTGATGTTTGGGCAGTTTATTTGAAAACTTACGGTGATTATTGCCCTATGTTATGTAATGGAGTTATTTTTACACTAAGTAATTAACTAGAAAAATGAATTTGTATCATTGTACAAGTATGATGAAACCATGCTTGTGTGTTTACATGTTTGTGCATCTTATTGAGAACCAACCTCGCTATTGAGGAACTCAATAAATGTGGTGTTAAGTAGAAGAATGGAAAACTCAAGAAGCTAAGGTGACATATTGTGGCATTAGTAGGGATTATCTCTATTGACCACACCTTTCAAAGATAGTATCCCCTAGTTCTCCTCATAGAATGGACCATTGGATAGCTCATAGTGGTATCCTATCCTACATTTATCTTGATGGCATTGCTGATAGTTGGTATGTGGTTCTTGGTACGGGTTTCCTCTTACCCTATTATCTTATTTATATCTTTGTTCCAACATGTGGAGATTGATTTTTGTCATGCTATGATGATTTTCATGTTTGCATGTGTTTTGACATTATGCAAATAGATATGATGTCACACCATACTTATGTTTTGATATAGTGTAGGTGATGGTTACATGTTGTTGATGGTAGCAATTTGGGTTCAAAGACACAATTCCACACACACACACAAATATTTGAAGATGCATTTTATATTATTCTTTCTTAGTGGTGATTAGTGTTGGAAGATTTGTACACATGTAGAGAGGAACTCATGTTAGATACAATAGGTTGTGTTTGATAACATATGAATGTGCCTCATGATGTATACATATAGCTTTGGTGTGTGACATGCATGCACATTTTTCCATAAGACACATTGCTATGTGGCATGTGCCCTATGCATGTCTTCTTTGTGAGGCATGTTTCTATGTGCAATGTGGCCCTAGGCGTGTCTTCTCTATGAGGTGTATTGCCATGATATGTTAGGATTTTTAGTGTGCAAGCCACAAATGAATGCATGAGGGACTATTATTATAGCCATGTTTTTTGGGCATGTAGCCTAGACATGTCTTCTCCATTAGGTACATGGCCATGCCATGTGGGAGTTTTTGTGTTCATGCCACAAATGCACACATGAGGGACTATTATTGGAGTCATGATGAATCTTCACTCTATTTAGCCACAATTTCTAGTTGTATAGTTATGTAATGTGCACTTTTAAGGATTATGAAGTTTCCTTCAATTATTGATGATCTCTCATCTTTGTTTCATAGGCCAACAATTTTATTTTATCTTGTTTGAATTAGTTTAATCACTATTGTGAGTTTTCTCTATTGTGTAGTTATTGTGGCTATGTTTGATTTTCTATTGGAATTGAACACATTTATTTGACTTATTATTGGTACTATTTTTTCTTTCTTTCAATATTTATGATCTTTGGTAGTTTAGTGAAACTCTTGCTATTTTTAAATGTTGCCTTCTTTGTTGTGATGTGATTCCTCACCAAGATTGATGTAGATAACCTTGGATGAGTGTATATAAGGAATCAAACATTGGGAAAATTTGAGGATAGGGTAAGTGTTTGTTGTATGGGTAGCTACGATCCACTTGTATATTCTTAGTGATTATTGACGGCTATGTCTTGGAGGCTAATCCCACTAAACAAGCAAGGGAGAAGTCATACATAATCATATGGATCCTCCCTAGTTGTGTGTGGATTCAAGACCATCATTTCATATGGTTCTTGGTTACTTTGTGAGACCATGGCATCCTCTTAGACCAATATGTGAGCCTTGTATTGTTATCCCTGCAATGTGGATGAATAAGTGTATGTTAAAATAAATGCTTTGCATGCCATATAGTTGCATATGACTTGTTCACATCATCAGATCATGATTTAGAATATGTAAATTCTTTTATCCATGCGAAGTTGAATGATTGATTATGAAAATGTGTTATACATTAAAGCATAATCTATAAGATGTTCTCTTCAAGAAAAAATATTTATGCTCTCATAGTGAAATGTTGACAAAATGGGGTCCTAGTCTAGGGAAGTAAACTACAAACTTATACATTCACCATTTCAAACATTTTATTGGGGAACAGTCAATTTGGCTCAATTTAATTCCTCTAGGAGAGACCAGCAATATGATTAATTGTTCCATTTTGATGTGATTGGATATGATTAGATATCATTTCATTGAAGATGCAAGAACTAAGTAAAATTATGCAAAATTGACAAGATTAAGCATAAACAGGCAAATAATAAAGCAAAAAGCTAACGTAGAGGTACATATTTGGAAATAAGACTCTAAAATGAACCTAGTCAGTTACCTATAGGGAAAATGAGGTTAGAGATAATCTACCTATATGGAAAGTGGTTAAACTCTACCTCTAAGTGGCTTATCTTGAGCATTGTTGGTATATGGGCATTGATGGCATATTATATTTGGTTCTATCATTTTTGTGGGTGCAAAATTAACAAGGCAAAATAGTATTAGTGGGATCATGATCTCATCAAAATGGTTTTGGCTTTGCATTTATGATAACACATTGATCACACCTTACAAAAGGTTCCAATCTCATACATAGCATCCCAAAGTAAGGTCAATAATGATGTAACTTAATGCTTAAACTGGAGTTCTGGGTAGTCATATACTGATCATTTCCAGGATTGATGCTTAAACTGGAGTTCTGGGTAGTCATATACCCATGGCATAGGGTAGGGGTGACCTGCAAACAATGCTAGTTCTAGATGTCTGTTTGCTTGGTATATAACTTGTCAAAATTAGATCGATTGGCTACAAGTCTGCCATAAAGTTTCCAACTTATCACCAGTGAAAATACAAGAACCAAGGCTTAGAATACTCAAAAATGTCTCTCAGAAAGTTTGCAACAGGCAAACTTTTAGTAAGAATTTGCAGACACAATGCTCAAAAATTCACACAATCAGCTACATTAAATACGTTCTCTATTAAGTTCAATGTTTTAAGATGAAAAAGAAGAGTTAAATGGTTTTGGTTCAATTTGCAATTTTTGTTAAGCTTTTGCACTGAAGTTTCCATAGCCTAATTTTTTTGCCTATGAAGAAAGACCATGTCAAATAATATCAGCGAAGAACAAAATAAGGAGACAATTGCTAGATTATGGTCTAACTTGAAAAGAAAAGGTGATGGGAAATGTTATTGTCCCTGCAAAATTTGTAAGGGCTTAAAGACTAGAAGACTTCTAATCAAAATAGCTAAGAAACATTGTAGGTAGCATGGTCACATTGAAGGGGGACATGATTATCATCCACTGGTAAGTTGTTCATTATATCGTTTTAACAATTTATATACATAAGAAATCACTTGATAATGAGATCATGATCATGGTTTATTTATGTTGATCATTTTTATATAGGTCGAGCACCCCAGGGCACATGATATGGACCAACTCAACCCAAAGAATATGGTTTTTGAAGTGGAGGAACATGGAGGTGTGAATATCAAAGCTGAAGATAATGATCCCATTGAAGATGATGATCATACACCAGAAAACACAATTGAAGATGATGGTACACATACATTGATCCATGACACATTTAGTACTAGCACAACTGATCATGATGATTAGGATGACCTTGATGTTCATGATTTACCTCTTCTTGAGAAGGCATATGAGCCCCTTTACAAAGGCTCCCAAACAACTCTTCTCTCTGTTGTATTGTTGTTGGTGAACTTGAAGGTTATGAATGGTTTATCCAACATAACAATCTCACGTATGTTAAGGTGTGTCATACATGTCATTACAATTAATAAATGGTGAATCATGTACCATTAATATTCTTTATATTAACACCTCAAACTTTTTTTTTTTTGCTGTAGATTGATAGGTGAGTTTTTCTTACCACCATCAAATATTCTACCTCGCTCATACCGAGAATTATCTGCCATTGTGAAAGATATTGGAATGGAGTATCAAGCAATAGATGCATGTCCCAATGATCATATTATATATCATAAACAACATGAATTTGGAACAGAATGCCCTGATTGTCTTATCAGTAGATATCAAACAGATCAAATAACAAAAAAGGTGCCTCGCAAGGTTCTTCGTTATATTCCCATTATTCCACGTATGCAATGATTATTCAGGTGCACTAGCTTGGCACAATTTATGGATTACCATGCACGCAATAGAAGTTGAGATGACATTATTCAAATGCCTGTGGATGGTTCAGCATTTATGGACATAGAGAAAAAGTGGCCACACTTTAAAGAAGAACCTCATAATCTCAGGCTTTCATTGGCAGTGGATGGTGTCAATCCATTTGGAGAGTTGAGATCTGTTCACTCGATGTGGCCTATTTTTGTTAGCAACAATAATATTCCTCCATGGATGTCAATAAAGAGGGAGCACATAATGTTTGCAATGATTGTTCCAGGTATTTTATCATTTAATAGTCATCTACATTTAATTATAAATATTGCAGTAAAATGGTCATAATAATTATGTAATGTTTTTGTTCATTCCACTAGGCAAGTACCAAGTTAAAGATATGAATGTATATATTGAGCCTCTTATCAATGATTTGCTGGAGTTATGGAATGGTGTGACCATGTATGACATCTCTAGACCAATAGGACAAAGACAATTTCAATTCCATGCAATGCTTGTATGGACAATACATGATGCCCCAGGGCTAACACATTTTTGTGATACGTTATAGTGTTCAAGTTGCGCATGATAATTATAATTATAAAAATTAACAGATTTAATAGAATTATACATTATCTTGTAGGTCTTCAAACAAAGGGAAAATTGGCATGTCTAGTTTGTGGTCCAAAGATGAAATCCCGTCATTCAAAAAGTTTAGGAAAGCAAGTGTATGATGAGTATAGGCACTTCCTTCACAAAAATCATAAGTACCGGAATACTGAAAAACATCTTTTCAATGGGAAAGAAAAGAGTACATCAAAGCCACGAAGAATGACTCCTCACTTATGGAAGTTGGAATATAATAGAATTAATTGTCAAGGTAATGTCATTTCATCTAATGGTTTAGGTTTGGAATTTGAATTTTTCTATCGTGTTTTGTTTACTGATGATGTAATTGATGATATTGAAGGCCATCAAGGCATGGATGACCACCTTCCAAAGGGACTAAAAATTTATCCCAGACAATTCAGTAGGTTGCCTTACTATGAGCAGCTACAAATTGTGCATTTGTTTGATACAATGCATATTGGAAAGAATATAACAGAGACATTATGGAAAATATTGGATGGAAGGCGTGACAAAGAAAAAATTGTCAAAATTTGTAGTGACATTGTGGAATCCAATCATGCAATGAAAAATGTCATTCAATCAAATAGCAATGGAGATTAGATTAATATAAGTGTCCTTCCTTGGTTATTAATGGAGCAGCAAAGCAATTCTATAAAAGAAGTCATACGAAAAATTCGATTTCCCACAGGATTTGCTACGAACATAAACAATCTCATATCAAAGAAGAGTGAATTTGGGTCAAGGATGAAAATGCATGATTGGCATACCTTCATTAAGGTAATTCGCGTTCTTGTGTATTTACTATATATTTGTATACTGTGCATGTACTTTTCATTGTATTATGTTAGAAAACAATGAAAAGATCATTTTATAATTGTTGCAGTACGTTCTACCTCTATCTCTCCCAGACCACTTCGACAATAATATCAAGCAAGTCATATATGATCTTGGAAAATACATGAGGTAAGTAGTTATGTTTGTTCAATTTGTTGTATAGATATTATATTTGCCATTTGTTTTACTTGTTATGCAATATATTGTATATTATTTTGTAAAGTCTCGTTTATATATTTTTGCGTCTTCAATCTCTTTTAGGTGGTTGTCATCTAAAGAAATCCACAAGGAAGGTATAAAATATTGGAAGAGAAAAATCCCTCATCTAATGTGTGAAATGCAAAAGTGTCTACCTTCAAATTTTTTCAATGCACGAGAACACTACCTCATACACCAAGTTGAGGAGATCGAATTGTGTGGACTTGTACACACTAGGTCAATGTGGATGGTTGAGAGGCACTTGAAATTTTTGAAGGCTTTGGTTCAACAAAGAGCACATCTTGAGGGTTCTATGGTGGAGGGATATATGGTATACCAAACTATGGTGTACATTACTGAATATCTTCCTAAGTTTGCAACAAAAATCCACATAGATCGCATTTGGGATCCAAACCCCATTAATAAATTCGAAGGGGAGCACTTGATGGGGAAAGGTAGATTGAAGAAAGTGAGAGGTAATTATAAGATGTTATTGTAGTAAATTAATTCTTCATCTTCTAAATAAATCAGTTGTAAGTGGTCTATTAATTATTTGTACAATTGGTTGGGAGTGGGATGCGCTACATTTGTATATTGCAAACAATCTTGATTGGATGACGATGTGGATTGAACGATGTCAACATTCTGGTCGCACATTAACATGGGATGGTGTTCCTTCATTGGTTAAAGAAGCTCATCGTAATGGAGATTCCAATGTTACACAAAGGGAAATTGATTTAGCATATGGTTTAAGAGATCAATAGGTACGTATAATTCTATTAATCACCCGTATGTTTATCAACTCATGATGCAATAATTTTAATATGTTAGACATATTGCAGGTCAAACACCACAAGGCTATGTGCTGCAATAGTCATAAATTTCACATCAAACAGTTGGATGACACGAAGAAAACTTGTGATTCTGGGATAACTGCAGTCTTTGAGGTGACCAATATTTCATCTAGAAATGGCATACATCCTCAAGAGTCTCAAAATCGATACTATGGCATTTTGGATGATATACTTGAGTGTGACTTTAATTCCTTCAAATTAGTTTTGTTCGTCGTCAAATGGTATAGGCTACGACTGAATAAAAATGATCCTAATAGAACTATTATCAAACATGATAATGGATTTACAATGGTTAATACAAGGTCATTTGAACGAGTTAGGGATGAGCCCTATGTTCTTCCAAGTCAATGTGAGTAGGTATTTTACTCGGAGGTTCCACATAAACCAGGTTGGTCATTTGTTGTGAGACATGATCCAAGAGGAAGGCCAATAATGTATAATGTGATGGAAGAAGAAGATACCAAAGAAGTAGAAGATGATATAGATGATGATCACGATCGACATTTATTCGATGATGTTCTTGATGGAAATGTACATGAAGAAGAAGCTAATGATGATGATGATGCTACTGCTGATGATGATGGTGATGGTGATGGTGATGGTGATGGTGATGGTGATGGTGATGGTGATGGTGATGGTGATGGTGACGGTGATGGTGATGATGATGATGATGATGACAAACACAATGACGACGATGACGGAGACGATGATGATGACGACGACGACGACGATGATGATGATGATGATGATGATGATGATGATGATGATGGTGATGATCATGATCATGATCATGATGGTCATGATGATGAGTTGGATGAAGAAGAAGATCAATGACATGAATGAAATGTATGAGATGTGATTATTATATTATCTATTTAATATTGATATCTTCATAGAAATTTATTTGACTTATATGGTTACATAAATAATTCATATGTTTTGAATTCTAATTCCATTACTTAATTAATTCATGATGCACCTCTAGCTATGTGATAGATGGTGATTTAAAATACATATGTGATGGACTACATGCTTATGATGATACATGTGACATTTTTTGAACTTTGTGTTTATTTATGGAATGTGGACTACTTATTAGCTATGTGATGGATGGTGATTTATGATACGTATGTGATGGATTACATGTTTATGATGATACATATGTGATTCTTATGATGCTCAATTACATATATTATGATACATATGTGATGCTTATGATGCTTATGATACTACAGTATTTATTGTTTATCAAATTACAAATGTAATGCTTATGATGCTCAATTGTTGGTGTAGGAACCTGAACCCCTTTGATGAGGATCCTGCACAATCTCATGGATCGACAGGTATAAGTCAATACACCTTATAGAAATAATATATTTTAAAAAAATTACAAGAAAAACAAACTTCCTCAGTTTTTCAAACCTCAACATTAGCAGCAAATCTAATACAGTTATCAACATTTAAGGCCCCAGTTGGACTTACTCAAATTTTAATCTCAACATCAACTTTATGGCCGACTTCTTCATCAATATTACCCTCATTTGCAAAATATCTCTCTCATTACCAACTAACTCTCTCATTTGATGGTGCACAGGTATCACCAAATAGGTATTTGTCAGATGTGTCTTCCTTGAGTGAGGGAAATGTAGGAATAGAAGAGGAAAGTGAGACATGTAGTAGATCTCAAATAGGGAGATCAACTAGAGGTCAAAAGATTAGAAGAAAATTCAATAAATGCATGGAATTTTTTCTTGCTCAAGGGGGGTCATGTTCTTATGATGATGAGACTAAAGGCGACATTGAGGTGCCCTTGAGGTACAAACATCTACTGAAACAATGTGTACCCAAGGAACTTCCTCCAATAAACAATGATTTTTGTGTTAATGAGAGGATATATCACATAGCACCTTTGTCATTACATGGTTCGGGCCTATTTTCCATGGACAGCATAAAGGTCTGTTACAACAAAGTTGTTGAATTGATGGAGTTTGTTGGACCTTGTTACAATTATAATGATTGGATGCAGATTGTTCGATATAAAAAAAGTATGCGTAGGTATGCACTATCAACCAATTATATACAACAAAAAGATAATGATCAAAGTAAATGAGTGGCTGTATACATTGATGGAAGGCCAAAAGCAACAGAGAATATTGCAGGTTTTATAAATAGTACACGACCTGGGTCAACTAATAAGCAACCCAATTGCATATTTGAGGCACATGAGGGAAATTATGTGTTTGTATGTGCGATAAAATCAATAAGTGCAGGGGAAGAGCTGCTAATCGATTACAATTTGAATCGTATAGATACAAACAAAGTTACTATCATGGGGGTGGTACGTACTATATATATACCATTTAAGCCAACTTCCAATTAATGAATCCAATAAACCATTGTATTATTAAGTTTTTTTTCTAAGTCTATTGGTTTCATTTCGCTAACGTTTTTATATTTTTTCTTTGTCACAGGCCCACATGGATCCACCACATAGCACAGATAGGGGTGTAGGTCCAACACTTCTACGGAGCAGGTAAACCTCATTGTAATTGTACAAATTAGATAGAAGCAAACTGTTACATTATGATCTTTTCTTGAGTGTTTTGAAGTAATTTTGATAGTGTTAATTATATTCTTGTCATAGATGGATGTTTGGGATAAGGGAAAGGAACCTGCAATACCTCAGTACCTCCATAGGGATGTGGGGCGCTCGACAGTGTTATGCGCTGATGACATCGCACTTACCGCAAACCCTATACAATTGGTATAAAAGAATATTAGAAAAATTAGCCAAGAGATTGTTGATTTGGCAACCATAATCCCTCAAACTGATGAGATAATAGAGAGGGTGCAACTATTGTTGCGGACAGTCAAAAACTTGCAAGTAAGCAGTAATGAAAGCTTTAATCATAACAAAAGTTCAATAATGGTTTATATTGTTTTCTCTTTTATGTCATTAACTAAAATATGTATGTGTTATTTTTATAGAAATTTATAAGGCCTCATCATCCTGGTGGTGATGATCAGGGTATTGCGGGTAGTTCAGGTGATGACCATGTTCTATATATTAAAACCACTCCTTTTGACTTGTGAACTTGCTTTTCTAATGTTTTATATATTTAATGTATTACTCTTTAGGTGTTGACATGGGTCCGAGGTCGACCCCAGTTGTATTGCCAACTGCAATGTCGGCAACACATAGCATGTAGACATCGTTTGTTGCACCGGCTCATGTTGACCCGCCCACTGGTGGTAGATCCCTCTTTTTCTCTCTCTTTTGTTAAGTGTTTATTACCCTTGAAGTGTTCTTTCTTGGAGGAATTTCATAGTGGATTCATTTAATGTGGCAGGAGATGCACCTGAGGATGCGCTAGAGGCAACTACTGGTGATAATATACCATCATTTCCTGGATCTTCCCGTATTGCTAGTACGGGAATGTTGCAGGCCACATTGGTGGTGAGCGACGAAGAATTGATTCCCTTGAAGATACAGAAGGCTCCAGGTACTTTAAAATTATTATTATATATAGTCTAATTGTAATTTACTTACTAATCACTCATTTTGGACTAATGATCCCACATTTTTTTTGTAGGAAATGATATTTTTTATAAAAATCTTAATGAAATTACATTGCAGATATTTGGGCCCACCATACGTAAAAGGTGGAACATCATACGTGAACTAACCCTTATCCACTTTTTTGAATTCATATCATTGCTAGAATAGTTTTCCTTTTATCCATTTCTTGAACTATATCAAAGGTAGCTTCAGTTTCTTTCTAAATCTAGCAAGTTTGTTTTTGCTTTAAAGGTGGAATGACCAAGAAAAAAAGTTAAAAGATGAATTCACAAACCATATGGTAGGGTTGTTTGGAAATGACACATTCGACAAGACTAAGCTCCTAGAAAAAGCTAGCACATATCTAAAGTATGTGAGGGACCAGTATAGGACACATTTAGAGAAGAACGTAAAGTATGAGCATTCCCCCATGATTCCAGAGAGGGAGTGGAAGGACCTGATTTTGGATGGAAAGGAGAGAACTGAAAGGAAAAAAGGAAATACACCACCAGACGCCAGAAGAAGGTATGTGATACTATTAAGAATGTGAATATGTACTAATTATTCATTATATTTATATAATCTAACATATTTCAAACTTTTCATAGATTGAGTGACACGTCAAAGGCAACCAAGGCAAGACAATAAAAGCATGGGCAACACAAACTTGGCTCTGGTGGTTATATGAAACTTGCCGCACGAATTGTAAGAATCAGTAAATTAAGTATCACATCAAAATATTTATAAATTGTAAACAATTTTTTTTTATCAAATAATACAAGCGAAATTCACAATACTAAGCAAAAATGCAGGGCTCTAAATTCAATAGAGCGCCCATAGAAGATGATAAGAGAATTGGCTACCAGCAAGGCTATATAGTTGTGGCTGAACGACTGCGAGAATTGAGTGGGCAAACACGAGATTCTGATGCATCTGTCACAATGGTAAATAAGCTAAATGAAAATTATTTCAAATTGAATACTTAACCAATAATCTATTTGATGTTAAGTTTCAACATAAAGTGACTATATTTTTTTTAAATAAGAAAGCAATGATAACACTGCGCGTGACATTGGAATGTAGCATGATAATCATGGAACAGAACCTGTACATGAAGGTTCGGATGTGCATCCTAGTAGTGGAGGTATTCATTTTCTATTCAATTTTTTTTATGTAATTATTAATACAATTAAACATCTTAAATTGAAAATTAGTGTAGTAATTAATGTAACCTTTATTGTTAATATTTTAGAGCATGTAGTCGGTGGTGACCAAGTGGAGCATGATCCGGGTAGACAACATCAGGAACGTGATGTTCCCCAATCAGGTAAAGAGGACCATTGTTATTCCTTTAAAAAAATTTAATTGCAATTGGTGTATTGATTAATGTAACGTTTTGTATTTCAACTCCAGAGGATCTAGAGGGTGTTCAGCATGTTGAGGTTGAGGCTAGACAAAATGATGTGGAAGATGATGTGGCCCCATCAGGTAAAAAGTGTAATGGTTGTGTTCTTTAAATTAATGAAATACTTGTAACAATAATAAAAAAAATATTTTGAATTTAACCCAATTCTTTGTTATTGCAGAGGACCCCCCTTTGGTTCAGCATCCTCATCCTTTGTATAGGACTAGGCATACATTAAGAGCATGAGAAGAGGGCAGAACATCCGAAGATGGGGGAAATGATGAAGAAGACGATGCTCCACTTAGACTTTACATAGCTTCAAAAAAAAAACAAAGAAAAAAATGATTGTAATCTACCTTATTTGATAATGACTGATTTTTATTTGTTAATGAATGTAATTATGTGCTAATGAATGTTCATGAATGATATGTGTTGATGATTATTGATGAATGTTGCATGTTAATGAAAGTTAATGAATTTTATGTGTTAATGAACGTTATGTGATAATGAATGAATGTTATATTTTAATAATGGATGAAAGAATGAATGAATGTTAGATGTTAACGGGTAATTTAGAGTGATGTTAGGGGGGGGGAGGGGCCAAATGAGCTTCCACCTTCACGTGGTTGGCCCTGTTAAGTAGAGAATATTAAACTATTCTCAAAACAAAGCGAAGCTCAATAAGATAACACACTTTTCAATATTTTATTATGTTGCACAGTTAATCTTATTGAATAATGTACGTATATTGAATCTTAATTGCAGGGTCCAACAAAGCCAACATGAACAACACCATGGTGCGACTGCAAAAGTTGTGAATATGCCTCATCATGAATAAAGCTGAATTAGCGCATTCTCTGTAAAATCTCAAATGCTCTATACTTTGGAAGTTTTGAAATTTTTATGATCATATCGGTCCCCTGCCTAAAAGCTTTTTTCCTTGATTTGTTTGTGATACACATTTAGAGATTTTTGTTTTCCTTTTATTTATGCATGTCTTAACCATTCTCCACATGCTTCCCATTCTTATTTAGATTGTTGTATTTTTACATATGTTGGAATCTGTAGTTCCACGTACATGTTTTCTATGTTCTTTGTAACTGTATGAAAAGGTGTAAAATGTGGGTATAGTCCAAAATCTTGATTACCAACAAGCTATTGTTGTTTAATAGTTCTAGTGTTTGTATTAATTGAAACAATTTAACCCTTTCAACATGTTTCATAGCAAACCTGCACTTTGTATGAAATCTTATTGTTACAGTTCAATTACTGAGGTGATGTGATTTTCAAAAGTATTCTGACGAAAACAAAATTGGTTTTCATTTATATATTTTATTAAAAATTTAGAGTTTCCTCGTGAACATTTAAACTTAGAAGGATTTAAAAATTCAATACAAGAGTACTGGACATAATTTCTGGAGATAGAACTGAAACTCTCTCCCATGACTTCAGATTGTTTCCATGCTCTCTAGGCTAGTAGCTTTCAGACACAAAACATAGGTCTTCTAAATTCTGTCCCAACATTAATTAGTTCCTTTCTCTTCTTTTTCATCCTTTTGGAAAGAGAATTGGAAATTGTTAGGAACAAACATCTTCCTAAGTGATTTGTTAAAATACAATGGGGAACTCAATCAAATTTTAATTCACTTCATTTTAAGTTATTATCACAATTCATTGAATTATACTTACAAAAGGCTTATATTTCCAAGGTAAAATATCAGTATCTTTCTTGGGTGATATTAGATAGCAGGGTCTCTTGGCTTAGAAAAAATCACCCTCTCATTGTATTCAAAGTAGATGCGTAGCAAAGCTAGATGCATCAATCGTTAAATCATAAACAAACACAAGCTCAAAAATTGTGTTGCCAAGTACGCTTGGAACCTAGCCTGTAACTAACTAGCTCATACTAGATATTGTTTGGGTATGGTATTCAATTCTATTAAAATCTACAAAATAAATATTAACCTAGAAATTAATGTAAGTGATAACATTTTTAAAATTGTTAAATATAAATGATAATAAAATCAAAATAGCATAACATAGTTGATTTCATAAGAGAGAAAATGAAAAAGTTCACAATATCTTCACTCGATATCCAAGACTTTTAATCCATGAGGATGAAGATGAGGATGAGATAGAAAACCAAAAGACAAGGAATTGTTTATCCAAGTTTCCAAATTTTTTAGGATAAGGAAAAAAACATAATCCTATGAAAGAAGGAGAATGTGCAAGTCATTATCTCAAGTTAAAAGAAATTACTTAAGTAAACTAAACAAACAAATGCAATATCATACTTGCGATAAAACATATCCACTTGGTGAATAAAATGGTACATTGGCACACCCCCTTAAGTGCAATTGAGGTAAGAAGAAATGGGTCACAAGGTTAGGTATCCATGTAAAATATGAAATAACCCCAAATTATAAAGAGAATGTACCCTCTCAAAGTAGAGACTAGAAAATCCATAGGACAAAACTCCATCCCAAGTGACATATGTGAAGGATAATATAGACCCACCCCATCCCCTAAAGTAGGTGCCTCCACAAAGAAGAGAGAAAAGCAATGCAAAATGTTGAATGGTGAATGTTGTAGTAGGTTCATTTGCAACAAATGATGCACGTTCCTTTCACAATATGGAAATCTTCAGTTGTCAAATTGTTGAATTCCCATTCAAGTGGAATGTAGAAAGGAATTCAGAAGTGACTCATGTGTCTTGATGTTGATGTTAAGCTGTGATTGTTCCATAGAAGATTCAGGGACTACAATCATTGAAGTGTGAGACCTTAATTAATGTGAAATAGAATGTTTCATGTTGCATGATATGGTGGGGATAGAACAAGTGAATTTACAATGGGAGATGATGTAACTCGATGGGCATTGTCATCAATGAGAAGACAAATATTCTCAATTGTTTCATCAATATTTGAAAGGCAAGAGTCCACAAACAGATGCGAAATGTTTAAGTAGGCCTCCCAATGAAGTGGATCTCATAGACACGAAGAATCCTATATAGAGAATCATTGAGAGCCCTTGAAGAAGAAAATTTGAACTTCGATGAAGCAATACATGATGGAGGAATATCTTGCAAGAGGAAATCAAAGTCATTATGGTGTCATCTAGATTTGAAATGTGGTCTACTTTTCAAAAAAGTAAAGATGCTTGATAGGAATGTGTCCTAGTGGGGTGAATCTAGAAGACATATAATCCTATTGCAAAGAATCATGGAAAGTTCTAGAAGAAGCAACTTTTAATTCTGAAGTAGCAATGTGTATAAGAGATGTTCTCATTTGTAGATGGAGTATCAAGAGGAGGATCACTAGTCCATGGACCATGTCATGGTTGTTAAATACCTATGCTTTTGTTCATATTCACTTGGTGTAGGAATGAATTCAATGAGATAGGGTAGGAGATCCTACATAATGTAATTTTTCACTATCCCTTGTTTCGAGTACAAATGGTTCTCTAAATTTATCTTGACAATAGAATGTCAAAATTTAATACCATAATCCACGATGAAAACTGCCAAAAATGGAAATTTATCTTAGTTCACAATTACAAAATGCTTTTGTATAGGCCTCTCAAAGATTAAGTACATCAAATTGAGACTTTATAAATTGAGTGTATGTATTAGCAATCTCCCAAATTGTTCAATGGTCTCCAAACCTTGTCAATTTTTTATTTTTATTTTAACTCAAATATGTATGGTATAGGCATATCATTGGTTGTGTGATTTTTTTTTTTCCTTAAATGCTTCTACGACCAAAAGAGACAAGTTTTAGATGAAAATGGGGTCTTATGGGCCTTTTTGACACAATGGTAGGTTCTTTAGACCTGAAAATGCCCCAAAAACTAGTCGTTTGCCTTAAGTTACAAACAAATCCTTGTTTGTGAGCATGCTTCTTGATCTCCAATTTTGGTGGAATGAAAGATAATATTGAATTTCTCAAGCCTTTTGGATGCTTCGAAACCACCAAAAAAAATATACTTTGATCATTGAAATGTTGTAGTGACTTGGATAAAAAAAGAAAACTAAGTCTAAACTTTAGAAGTTAGTTTTTTCTTGTCAAATTGTTTTCAATTTTCAAATCATCCAAGGATGCAAGAGGAGTATATTTTGTTATGACAAGATAAAAAAAAAAAACTTAGAATCTTTTGAAACCATTGAAACATGGGGAGCCCTTCCCCCCCTCCAAAATCCCTATTTTTTCAGGATGCAATACTTAGGGGAAACATCCCCTTGTTGCACCACTTAGGGACGTCCTAGGGACTCCAAGGAGTCTCTTGACCATCTTGAGGATGCCTATGAGTCTCCCATGGCCCCCAATTAGAAACTCCAATTCTAAACAAAAATGGTGAAATTATTGTGAAAATGTCATCCGTATTAAAGGTTTGGCAATGCTAACCTTGATGGGGGCTCTGCCCCAAACCCCCCACAAGGGGCACTACCCATTGACCCCAAACCTCTACCCACCATTCTTATTGTTAATGCAATCATTTCCATTTTTTTTATGTTGACTAGTTTAAACACTTAGTATGCCAAAGTTTCATCTGCAATTCTTATACTTATTCTTAGTTTGTTCCCAAAGTTCCAAAACTCTACCACCATTGTTAATGTTCAAATTTAAATGCAATCATTGACATATTTTTAATGTTTATTGTAAAATTTACATAGTGTGGCAAAGTTTTATTTACAGTTGTTATACTTATTCTATACACAACCTTTTATAATTATTTTTTTAAGTTGTATATATATTTGCATCCCACCCCACCCCCTTCGTCATCCCCTTGTCATCCCCAAACTTAAGCCCTTGGTATGTTAAGATATGAAAGCTCACAATAGTTTCATTTGATATGTTAATCGAGGAAAAACCTACAATATATAGCTTCCAAGATTCCAAATCCATGAGGATCATGAAGAGGTAGAAAACCAAAAAAAGAAATTGCTTATCCAAGTTTCCAAATTTGTGACAAGGAAAAAGTAGAATCTCAATCAAAGAAGGAGAATGTGCAACTCATTATCTTATTCTACCTAAGTAAAACTACTACCTAATTAAGCTTTTTAATAGTGGAATATCACACTTAGGATAAAACATATCCAAGGTAAATAAAATATTACATTGATAGGCTTCTTTGGTTGCTCTAAAAGTGGTGCCTTATGAATTATGTTCTTGGATACTAAAGTTTTCAAATTCTAGCCACTCTTGATAGCTTCTCATAGAGATTGTGATTCGAAGGCTTTAACCAAACCTTTCAATGGTTTCTATTGATGTGTTTTTTATGCACTATGCAACACAAAATAAAATACTAAGTATTCTATCCTCTCTTGAACAAAATCCTCCCAAGTGCTAAACTATGTGATCAAATGGGATGACTCCAAGATTCCAATAGTCAGGTCTTGACTTTATATTGCAGATAGACTCAATGATTGTGATGTGATATCTACTGGAATCACAAGGGGGACTTACGTTGCTTGGGTCAAGACCTGTCCATTCTCATGTTTCATGATTGATTTACACTCCATGATTTAGGTCATCCTTGAGCAACATCTCGACTTAGCCAAATTTTGTTTTTTGTACCCTAATTCTTTAATTTTGACCCCTTACTAGCATTGCCTTAGGTTTTATTGGAATTCTTGCTTCTCTAGCATGGGCACATTTCTAGGGTTCATTCGCACAAATTGCTCTTGATGAGAAAGCTAGTATCATGACCATGACTTAAACAAAATTTTAACTTAGTCAAATTATCTCCTCCAAACTTCTATGAGTTCATCGCCTTCATCATTCATCATTTGGATGTCTTTTGTCATTGGAAGGTAATTCTTTACCACCATACCTCAATCTTGACCTATGCTATACCCTAAAACCCTAGAACCTAGTCATGTTTACAATTGAGATCTTAGTGACTTGATCATTTAATACAGCTTAATCATGCAGGTCTCATCTAACTCTGACTCTAACACTTAAGCAAATAAACCCTAGCAACCAAGTACTTTCGGAAATATCTTGCAACTTGACAACATGGGTAATGATGGAGGAATGGAAGGTGAGACCTATAGAGGTGAGAGAGAGAGAGAGGGTGAGAGGAAGAGATAATGACCTGGAGAGGGTAGAGAAAGAGAAGTAGAGAGGGAGAGAAGAAGAGAGGGATGGAGAAAGAGACCTAGAGAGGGGAGAGAGAAGAGAGATAGTAGAGAGGGATAGAGAAGAGAGATAGAAGAGAGATACCAATGTCAATCCTTTTCTATAAAAAAAAATTCCAAAAAATTGGCCTATCATCGGAATTCCAACTCCAAAGGATAAAATTCTGATAGAGGAGTGTCGTCGGATGCACAGCATCCTCATCGGAACTCTCCTAGAGGTCGTCATTACGTCAGAATTCTAACTCCAAAGGATAAAATTCTGACAGAGGAGTGTCGTTAGATGCACAGCATCCTCGTCGGAACTCTCCTGGAGGCTGTCATTATGACGGCCTCCAGGAGAGTTCCGACGAGGATGTTGTGCATTCGACAGCACTCCTTTGTCGGAATAAATTCTGACGATAGGCGGAGATCGCGATGGTATTCTTTTAGGGTATGAGCATCCATGGCGGCTGTCGGAAAGGTTGGAGGTGATGTCAAAATTGCAACGACCACAAGGATAGTCGAAACTTCTGACACAAAGTTCTAGACGGATTTTTTTGTCGGTAGTGCGACGAAATTGTGTCAAAATTTTGACGATTTGCCATCAAAATTTTGACCCAAATGTACTAGTGCTCAAGCACTGCAATACCTGATGCAAGTGACCCTCATGCTCTTCCATGGATCTAGAATAAATCAATATGTCATCCAAGAACACAAGAACAAAGTGGTTAAGGTAGGTGTGAAAAACCCCATTCATAAGACTCATGAACACTGAAGGCGCATTTGTCAACCCAAATGGCACCACTGTGAACTCATAGTGACCATAATGAGTACGAAACGTCATCTTATGAATGTCTACATCATGAATGTGCAACTGATGATACCCAGACTTTAGGTCTATCTTAGAGAACACCTTGGCTCCCTTCACCTGACCAAAGAGGTCATCAATCCGAGGCAATGGATATCGGTTCTAGATGGTTACCTTATTCAACTGTCGATAATCAATGCATAATCGAAGAGAACCAACCTTCTTCTTGATGAAGATAACCGACACACCCCAAGGAGAAACACTAGGACGAATGAATCCCTTGGCCAATAAATCCTCAACTTGCAACTTTAACTCACTCAACTCCTGAGTAGTCATCCGATATGGTGCTCTCAAAATAGGTTCCGCACCAAGAATCCGCATACTCTCAAAGAATAGGGTGACCATCAAGAGTGATTTCTCAATTCTCACCCACATCCACATCCTCAAGAGCAACTGCAAAAAGCTGACACCCTTGACGCATGCACCGCCTAAGTTGCATAGCGGAAATCATACATAAGGATATCGATCGTTGAACTCTAATGATCCCCACTCTCCTGCCATGGTCATCTACACACTCTACTATCTTCTGACGACAGTACACGAGTGTTGTGAGATGATAACCAATCCATCCCCAATACAACTCCATAGGACCCCAAAGGAATGACTCGAAGGTCAATTGAAGTGACAAAGGGTCCTAGGTCCAACTCACAACTAGGAACGAAGGCATCAACAAACAATCGCACACCGGTAGCCAACTCTACTTGCCACCTATCTGCCTGCTTAACAAACACGAGCCCACATCGCTCCACAATGGATGAAGAAACAAAAGAATCTGAAGCACCATAATCAAAAAGTATAGAGATAGGGGTACCACGCAACACACCTATGGTCTCAATCACAGTACTTTGATGCTCAGCCTAGCGGTCATCCACCACTGCAAAAACTTTATGGGATCTACCTACATCCCCCACTGTCGGCTCTGATGTGGCTGGCCTTTGACTAACTGAATGATGCGAACATCGAGGACACAGAGTGGCCTTGTGGCGAAACTAACCACAAGTGAAGCAAGCTCCACTGCCAGGTCCTCTACTTGCAGATGGTCCACTAGACTATTGAAAGCTCTCCCCACTAGGGGCCTGAGATGCTCTTGAGAAGATTGCCTTGGAAATGTCTACCTACCCCTCGGCCATCTCCTGCTCTTCTAGGATTGAGAGATGCCACCCTGTTGGCACTGAGACTACTTTGGTCTTGGCGGTTGTTGTTGTTGCTGTTATCCACCCTTGGCAGGTGCCTGAGGACCCCTAAAAGGTGCAGCAGTCTAGGACTAATTCCCTCTACCTCTAGACTCACTGAAAGGATCACTCCCAATCTGAACTCCAGGCTGGCTGCCATGAGCACGGCTAAGGTTCTTCTCTACCAACCTAGCTTTCACCATGGCTACCTCTACTGAAGTAGGCTCAAAAACTCTCACTCCTCCACTGATACGATCATTAAGGCTCCTCAAGAAGTGCTACACAAGCATAGCCTCATCATTTCCGATCCCAGCATACTGTTTGAGCTCACAGAACTTGTGCTCAAACTGATCCACTGACAATCCAAACTGGCATAGAGCATAGAACTCATCTGCTCGCGACTGCCTCCACTGGGGTGAGAGGAATTGTGCCCTGAACCTCTCCAAAAAGATCTCCCAAGATGCAGTGTTAATGCTCACACCGATCCTCTCCTCCTCTAATCTCCACCGGATAGATGCGAAGCTCTTGAGATGCATGATCGTGCACCTTTCCTTGGTGTTGCTACTATAAGGATACATAGTAAAACACCAGTCTAAACTAATAAGCCAGGTCTCTGCCTCAAGACTGGTACCTTTTCCATCAAAGAAGGGAGGATTGGACCTCATCAAGTCTCTCATGTGCCCTAAGATAGCTAGATTCGGGCCCACTAGGACCTCTCTCCTTCTAGGAGATCTCTCTCTATCTCTCTCTCTAGAATCTGCTGAAGTGAGTCCTCTACCCGGCCATGGATGGGCTGATCCACCCCGGGTCTGGGGCCTAGTCTAGCTAGCACCTCATGAAACATCTGACATAGCTCCTCCCTTTCAGGAACCTGCTCTACTGAATGTGGCTCTGATGAACCGATTGGTCTCTATCCACACTCGCATGAGTGGGTGGTGGCAAAGGACTATGGCGGTCGGAACCTCGACCCCTTCCTCCTCCTCTTCCTCTAGTGCGGCCACCAACATGGCCACCTCCCTTGGCTTTCCTAGCCATGACCTAACACTGCACAAGAGAAAAAATTTCAGATCAAAGGCAAAGAAAGACTCAAGGATGTCACACCATAAGACCTACACAAAAAGGTCAAGGCAAATGGGCTCACTACAAACCCAGAGTACCTAGTGTTGAAAAATGGGCTCTGATACCAAATGTAATACCCCACCAGCAACCCTGAAGGAAAACCCACAACAAGGGTGAAATAATTTTTTTTTTTAAAGTATAAACATCATAAGTGCATTTAAACAACATGCACAATAACACAAACATAAGACTTACACCAGAATTCCTTAAGGGTTACCAATGAAGAATTAACTTCAAGAATAAATTCCACAAAATCATAAATCCACATATGCATCATTAGCTCAATGATCACAAGAAGCCATAAGCAAATAAAGATTCATCATTGAAAGATTGAAATGATACAACATAATTTCCACTTCAATAAGCATTTACTAACATCATCAATGAAACTGATAAAAACATCTAAACATAGGATTACATTGCTCTTCCAATACATAGCTTCTCAAAAAACATAAGAGATAGATTTCATCCAATTACAAGGTTAAATAAGATCAATATTACAATGATACAATGACCACATAGGTCTATAAATACCAATAATCTTCAAAACATGAGATGAAGCATGAGCCACAAACCACAGGAACAACTGTGAATCCAATCCTAGCATGAAGGTACAAATCTGAACATCTGATGGGAAGTGGCACTACCACCAGACCATTTAATTCCCAAATGGAATCACCCCACCGTGTTAGGAGATAGTCGAGGACCCTCAAACAAGCATAAGCATGACATGGTCGACAAAACAATATGACTCCATGACAGCATAAAAGACTCCACAAGAATCCAGGTGACTCAGCTTCAGAAACGCAAGTGAACCAAATGAGAGAGTGTCATCGCATAGCTTAAGATGGATACCATGGTACAACCTCCATAGGTCCTGGCTCACTGTCTTGGTAACCTTTCCCAACCTCCAGCTCCAACTAAGTCTTATGTGGACCCTACCAGCCTGTCCTGAAGACAAGGTGGTTGGTTTGCCATTCCAGGCCTTCTCACCACATTATGAGCCCTGTACAAGCACTCACCTATGCACGAGGTACAATTATCTTTATTAATGTTATGATACTACCCACCTAATCAATTCATTAGATTACCAGTTATTATCTGACTTTCGTTGGGTCATAATACCTACCACTTTGGGTGCAACCCCCAAGTGAAAGCCAATCTCTCAAAGGGCACTACACAAGCATGGTCACTCCCCGAGGATCCTATGGCGAAGCAGACAGCCATAACACCACTATCAGAAACAAGTGGTCAAACAAGGACATACTGACTCTTGACTAACCATAAGGCAAAGACACTGCATGATTAAGACAATGGAGCCAACATATATCTCTTGGTCAAACGTACCAATTACACCACCACAGGATGACTGAACCACAGACCAAAATATCACAATAAACACTTGCAAGGATAGCTAAATACATCAAGTCCGCACTCAGACAATCTCTAAGAATATCAACATCATAAGCACTTGC
This sequence comes from Cryptomeria japonica, assembly GCF_030272615.1. Lineage (NCBI taxonomy): Eukaryota > Viridiplantae > Streptophyta > Pinopsida > Cupressales > Cupressaceae > Cryptomeria > Cryptomeria japonica. The sequence continues at coordinate 168,032,594 of NC_081413.1, forward strand.
AACATCATTGATTGAAAAAAAAATGAAATAAAACACTCTTGCAGCAGTCATATTATTCAATTCCCAAATCAATGTTCCATTAGAAATGAAATCTACATTATACATTCAACCGGTTATAACATGAATTCCAACAGGCATTTAAATCATTTTCAGAATATATCCAAAACTACTAATTTGAATCTCTAAATCATGCCTTAATTTTCATTGATAAATTTATTAACCACATAATAAAAATCACATGAAAATCACATTACATCATGCAATACCACTTTAAACATTCCATTTATAAAATTTAAGTTCTTAGCACTAACCGGTTTGGAGACTGGTGAGGGATCAAAGCTAAGCGGGGGTCAAAACAACCCGCGGTTGTGCTGCTGTCAGGGGCAATATACACTACCTACCAGTAGTGCAGCTACCACTAGTAACAACCCTACTGACCAGTGGCTGCCGCTACCAACCGATAGCACTGCTACCAACCGATAGCGGTAGTGCCCACTACCAACCGATAGTGGTACTGCCGACTGGTAGTGCCCATTACCAACCTATAGCGGTACTGCCAACTCGTAGTTCTGCTACCTGCGGGTAGCAGACACTACCAACCCATGTGATGAGGCAAGCCCATCATAGGAGCAGTAAAGTCCACAAGAGAGGCACAAGAAACATGCCTCCAAGCATTCTAAAACCAAAAGGACACAAAATCAATAACCACAAGGGACGTTCCATTTCTAGAATTATTTCACGGGCACACACATACAGTGCCAATTTCCAAAATTTCAAGGAATTTACCAGCAAGGTAGATGGTGAAATAAACACACTGGAAATAATAGCTAGCCAATTCTTGATAGTAGAGAAACAAGGATGCACCCAACAAACCCAAACTAAAATTCTTTCTTTCAAAAGAAGAGGTAAATCAAGAAGTTGTTTGCTATGAACAAATAACACACAGCAAGAAGAAATGAACAATTCCTTTCCTGAATGCAACCATATGCTAATAGCATCACAAAATCAACTATATTAGGCAATCTTTCTCCCATTTGAACATTCCAAGAAGAATCTACAGGCAGATTGCATAAATTTTCACACACATGAAGCAAACTGAAAATTTCAAAAACAAATTCAAAACAAGAAGGAAACCTCCAACCTTGAAGCAATTAGCAAGCAAAGAGATGAAGCAAATCCAGTCTTGCAACCATGTTGAATCTCCAGCTCCTCCAAAAAAATTTCTAGAATTTTCTCTCCAAAATCTTCTTCTTCTCCTGTCGTCAATTCCCAGAATGGATGCCCAAAACTATCTTTTAACCCAAACTTCTAGGTTAAAGTTCTCATCCAATCAAATTTAAATATTTTAAAACTAAAAGGCAATCAGATTTATTTCTTTCCCCAAAAATAATAATTCTTTCCAATGATTAAATTAAAAAAAGCCAAAATGGAAAAATAAAAAGGGAAGCTTTTATTTATTTCTTTTTCCATAAATACTTCCTTCAACATAAGTATTTAGCCTTTTTAAATGGCTAGGCAATTTATTTATTTCACAAAAATATCAATGCAACTTTACACAATAAATTAAGTCATTTAACCATTTAATCTAGTAATTCATCAATTTAATAAATCAATAATCACAGAGCATAATAATTAAATGATTATGCCAACACAAGATAGCACCATCCATTTAAATTAAATAACTATTTAAATAAACGGAAACACGCAAAACCAATATAGATGAAATCACGACTCTCAAATGACCAAACCAAAGCACCATGACACGCATAACGGCCAGACGGGGAACACAACTGATTGACAACACTCACACAAGTGTAACTACGGTCAAGCTAGGGTACAACAACTATCTCCTCCACTCTCATCGGATATATATATATATATATATATATATATATATATATATATATATATATATATATATATATATATATATAAGGCATGCTTAGACCTGTGAAACCAGGTGGAATCAATACCTCATACCTACCCGGTACTTGTACGTGCAATGTCCTGCACCAAAGAACCACATGTGCATATAGACAATATACATACAGACATGGTAAACACACTGATGAAGGAGAATCATGACGTTCCCTATCTCACCAGAGTGAGTGAAGGAAAATCATCCCCTCGCATTGCAAACACGCAACATATAAATAACGCATCACAATATAAGAGAAAAGTGTCAGTCCATGATAATGATCCATAAAAAATAACATTACTCATAAGCACTGAAATACTGCATAAAATCATACACCATAAATCTAGATAAAGTATGAAATAACATTGCATAATATCCGAATCAAAATACAATAATGTTCCATAGAACAGTCACTGAAGTAACTCAAAACATACAAAAAAGGCTGATCGAGGAGGGGTACTACAGCATCAGACATCCAGGGTTGTTGAAAAATTCAGTCTCTCACTTTGCTGGGGTCAGAGGAAAACCAAGGCGGTCTACCTCTACCTGAGAAATCAAAGATGAATCTTCAATTGGTCTGTCCTTCCACTTTACTAGATACTCCTTATACTGACTACTTCGGGTACTATGACCAATCCTACTATCCAAAATGTCTTCAATTTGATCTGGTTCCTTCCAGGGCAACTATTTTTCCAAGTCTGCAATATTGTCCTCACTGAATTCTGGTTCATGATACTGATGTAGATCTGCAATATTGAATATAGGTGAAATACTCAAACTATCCAGTAAATCCACTTCATATGCATTTCTGGAATTGGACTTTCTCAAAATCTTGCAAGGTCCAAACTTCCTCATCTGCAACTTCAAATTCCTTATGTCTTCTCTTCTCATCTACTTTTTCCTTATACTTGATGTTGATGTCCTCCAAATGCTGCTTAACTTGAATATGCAAGGCTATCATGTGGTCTGCAAAGTCTTATGCTTCTGCACTTCTCTTATCTTTACTATTGATATCTCTCAATTTTGATATACCTCTAGGGTGTGCTCCGATAACAATCTCAAAAGGTATCCTTTCGGTACTCCTATTTACTGAATTATTGTAGGAAAACTCTGCTTGTGCAAGAATCAAATCCCAACTTCTAGTTTTGTCTCCAACTAAGCATCTTAACAAATTTCCCAAGCTCCGGTTAACTACTTATGTCTGTCCATCAATCTGTGGGTGAAAAGTAGAACTGAACTTCTGAAAAATCTATCTTCATCTTCATCCAAAGTGTTCTCCAAAAATAACCAATAAACTTAGTATCTCTATCTGAAACTATTGTCTTAGGCAATCCTCGTAATCTCACCACTTCCTTGAAAAATAGGTTAGCTATATGCACTGCATCTATTGTTTTCTTACAAGGTATGAAATGAGCCATCTTCGAGAATCTATCCACTACCACAAATATATAATCATTCCCTCTATGTTTTAGGCAATCCAAGTATGAAATCCATGCTTATATCCTCCCAAGGTCTCTTTGGTACTGTCAAAGGCTTATACAATCCCACATTCTGACTACTACCTTTTACAACTTGACAAAATCTACAACTTTGGACATATTTCCTAACATTCTTATGAATTTGAGGCCAAAAGTAACACTCACTCACCAATGCTATTATTTTATCAACACCAAAGTGTATGACTAATCCTCCACTATGCTTCTCCTTTATTAGTTTCTCCCTCATAGAACTCTTAGGTATGCACAACTGAACTCCTCTAAATAACATCCCATCCTGAATGAAGTAATCCAACCACATGCTTCTGTCTACCATAACCAGTTCTCTACATGTTCTCCAAGGTTATGCAAAATCCGGGTCATCATCATACAAGATATTCAACTCCTCAAATTCAAATACTATCACTCTCATCTCTATCATGAAATTCCTCCTTCTACTCAACGCATCAACAACTTTGTTAGATTTCCCACTTCTATGCTTCAACTCAAAGGTGTAACTCTACAAAAGTTCTACCCATCTCATATGTCTCTGATTCAACTTACTCTGACTATTCAAATACTACAAGGCTTGATGATCAGTATACAACACAAACTCCTTAGGCAATAGGTAATGTCTCCACTTCTTCAAGGCTTGAACTATGGAATAAAATTCTTGATCATACACTGAATATCTCCTCTGGGTATCATTCAACTTCTCACTTAAATAAGCTATTGCTCTCCCTTTCTGACTCAATGCGGCCCCAATTGTAGTTCCACCTACATCACAATCTACTTGAAATACTTTGTTGAAATCCAGTAAAGCTAACACAAGCTGCTCAGTCACAATCTGCTTCAGCAATTCAAAACTTTTGTTTGCTCTAGTGGTCCACTTGAATTCCTTCCTATCTCCCCTCATTGTCTCATTCATAGGGTTACAAATTAAACTAAAATTTCTGATAAACTTCTACTAGAAACTAGCCAATCCATGAAATGATCTTACCTCTCCAATGCTTTCCGGTGTAGGCCATTCAACAATTGCTTTTACTTTCTCAAGGTCCATCTTCAAACCATCCTCAAATATAATAAATCCCAAATAGACTAGCTCTTCCTTCACGAAAGTACACTTCTTAAGATTTATCAACAACTTTTCCTCTCTCGACCTCTGTAAAACTTGTCATAAATGCAACAAATGCTCCTCTTTTGTCTTACTAAAAATCAGAATTTCATCCAAATATACAATAACAAACTTACCCAAGAATTTCTTCAATACCTCATTCATCAACCTCATGAAAGTACTCAGTGCATTAGTTAACCCAAAAGGCATCACCAACCATTCATGCAATCCTTCATTTGTCTTGAACATTGTCTTCCACTCATCTCCTTCTTTGATTTTGATCTGATGATATCCACTCTTCAAGTCTATCTTTGTGAAGTATTTGGCTCCACTCAAACACTCCATTATGTCATCCATCCCAAGCAAAGGAAATTGGTATTTCACTGTGATCTTGTTTATTGCTCTAGAATCGGTACACATCCTCCATTCTCCATTCTTCTTAGGTGCTAATACTGCTGGTACTGCACAAGGACTCAGACTTTCTCTGATCAAACCTTTCTTCAACAATTCCTACACTTGTTTATTCAGCTCTTCATTCTCTGTTGGTGTCATCCGGTGTGCAACTTTGTTAGGCAAACTAGCTCCGGGAACCAGGTCCATGCAATGACTGATACTTCTCATAGGTGGTAATCCATCAGGCACATTATCTGAAATGATGTCTTCATACTTGAACAATAACTGCTATATCTCTTTCGGTTGTTCTTCTTCATGCTCCAGATTCTCAGTCTTCTTAGGAACTAAGGAAAAACACACATTCTCATTCCATCCATGAATTTCCTTCCATCCACTAAACAGATTCTAGCATTTGTGCAGACTTCACTCTTCAAAGGCTCCTCCAAGGGAAATAAGGTTTGCTTCATCCCATTGGCCAAAATAGTGAATATATTATTTCTCCCATCATGTATTGCTTGCCTATCAAACTGCCAAGGTCAATGTAGTACCCCTCCCTCAATCAGACTTTTTAGATTCATGTTTGACTTCAGTTGACTTTTCAATGGATATTAGTGGATACAATATATTGTGATATTTTACTCAGACATCATGCTATGATGCGATATGCTTTAATTTGAGTTGCAATGTATGTTGTTCATGCAATATTTCCTTATTGATAGTGAAATGTTATTATATTGGATTACTGACCTGGACTAACATATTTATTTTATGAGTGTGATGCCTTATATACATGTTTCATATTTGTGAGTGTATGGGGTGCAAGGAGATGATTTTCCTTCACTCACTTCGATGAGATGGGGAACATCATGATTCTCCTTCACCGGTGTGTTTACTGTGGTTGTATATATATGCACATGTGGTTCATTGATGCAGAGAATTGTAGGTACAAGTACTATGTAGGTACGAGGTATCATCTCCACCTGGCTTCATAGGTCTGAGCATGCCTTATTGACTTGATGGAAGTGGAGGAGATAGTTGTAAGGCCCTACATTTTAACCCTAGCCAAGCTCAATAGTGAGCATTGTCAGTCATCTGGCAGTTCCCTATGTCTGGTATGTGTTGTTTATCAAAACTGATTAACCCAAGATCACCTACAAATCAATCTATGAGAAAGCCAATCTCAATCAATGAAACACTTCAGGGCTTGGACAACATAACATAGGATCCTAAATGATCCTCCTCCACTTGAGGTTCTGCTAGACCTAGGGGGGGACACCCTTTTGATGCACTGAATCAAACTTGTTTACTGATCATGATAGCATCAATAAAGCAGATAAACCATTCCACAAACTCAACAAATTAGATAACACATACAGATTGGTTAGATCTTGTACAAATAATGGATTAAATAGAGCTTGGGAATGATAGAACACAAACCCCTAAACATGAAGGGAAATAGATTTGTCTTTGATTTGTATAAATCTGAAACTATCCCCAAATCTGTAAGACCAGTGCCTTGTTCATTGGGCAACAAAGCCACACAAATAATTGCAAAAGTGTATCCTAGTCACAAATTAGTTTTCCTTAAACAATATTCCTGCATTAACACCTTATACTAATGCATTACTCAATTCCATTCACATAATTATTAGATCTAGGACACATTCCATTATTCATGACTGATTATAGAGCTTAAAACCTTTATTTGAAGGATACCTATAGACAATCACACAATCTCCTTGAAATTGACAAATTTCATCCTCCTTAAGGATTCAATTTATAATAATGGAAATACATACATAGAGACAATACTATAGGAAATTTACTCATGCCTGACACAAGTAAGATCTGCAACTAGAAAACATCTCCAAGACTGCAATGTAATCTCTATACCCTGAAACAAACCAAAGAATTTTACAAATTTGGGTCAAGAAGTTTAGAGTTGGAAGCAATGAAAACTAGAGCACTTCCTCCAAAATTCTAGAACCTTTACAATGAGAAGAAAATTGGAATAAGAAGGAGAGGGAAAAAGATTAGGTCTGCAACCGAAATTGCCAAGTGTCTCTTTTCCAACTAAATTTTAATTCCTTCATCTTTCCCATGGAAACTTCTCTCAAAATATCCCATGTTTGTTAAAACAAACTTCATAACTACATTCCTCATCCCAAGAGCTTTCTGGTGATATATGATACTTGGTATTTTGGGCAAAAATGGACCTCTGTACGAATTAAATCCTTCACATGTGCACATCATTAAAAATTTTCAATTTTTTCTATACTCTGCACTATATCATTTAATTTTGATTTTTCTCTCATTTTTGGCCTGACGCCCTACCACATGGCAGCCTCTGATTGGCTAATAGGATCTACTGGGTACCACCTCAGATGAAACCTCATCAAGCCACCATGTGTCCACCTTGTCACTACCACTGGGCTGCTTGCTCAACGCTATGTCATCTCCACCTATCTTTTGCCATTTCGCGATGGCTTAACTAGCGTGCATCTTCGAGCTTCGAAATCGTGTGGGCCGTCGGATCATCTTGAACCTGCAAGGTCTTTAACACTTCATTTTTCACACATGCTTTTCGCTATTTCGTGAAGCTTAACTGGTGATCATCTTTCCTTTCGCGAAATCGCGCCAGCCGTTGGATCTCCTGAACTTGCTCGACCTTTAACTCTTTTCACTATTTCGCGAACCTTAACCGGCGAGCATCTTCCGCTTGCGAATCAACACCGACCATCGATCTCCTGCAACTTGCTCGCTAGTTAAGTCATTCATTCTCTGCAAAACTCGCCTTCCTCAGGATCCAAGCCTATGTGGGGTCCACCTAGTCGCCACTCAGCCTCTTTGGTCACCTCGGGAAGCACGCCCACGTGCGTGGGGTCCACCTGGTCGCCACTCCTGCTCCTTGTGTCAAAAGCCCTTTGAGGCTTTGACACTATGAATGTGTAAAGCCTTGCTTATAAATATTAAAAATATCCGCTCCCTAGCCAATGTGGGATATTTCCTTTTAGCCTGAAACTGCATGTACTTGGAAATTTTAATGGCCTCTTCACCAGCCATGTTCTACGCAGGGGGGGTTGGCAATACACCTGGAAACTGCACTTGCTTGAAACTTAATGCCTCCAAATAACCACGCAGAAGAGTGGAGTTCTAGGTTTGTTTGAAACGTTTTCTACAAAAACTCACCACACCACGTGCCATGGAGGATGCTGGCAAGGGAACTCCACTCCTTCAGATTGTGTTTGCTAAGAAGATTTTCAAAACTCCTTTTAACCACCACAATAGGGGACATTGCTAGCATTGCACCTGCCAAAGGATTTGCTTCAAAATTTCATCTTTTACCAGTAATAGCTCACGAAGGGAAGGACATGGGCATTATGCCTCAATTGTATTTGTTATTGGAGTTCAAAAACCTCACACCATGTAGGGAGGACGTTGGCACTTGCACTTAGATTTGGTAAAATGCTACCCTCCAAAACTCCACGCAAAGGGTCAAACTGTTGTTTGCATCTGCAAAAGTATTTCAACTTGCCTCTCCTCCACCATGCAAGGAAAGGTTGTTGCCAAGGGGTGCTCCACGCCACACTCCACACACCACGCGGGGAGGAGACTAGACTGATTTACACTTGCCAATGACATTTGCTAATGTAAATGCAAAACTCACACTTTACACCAATCGCACTTGCTAAAGAATTTAACTCTGAAACCAACGCCTTGCAAGGACTACACAGAGGGAGGATGCAGGCAAAGTTCATGGAGATTTGGCTCACTCCTATTAATAGCATTTTCTTGAAAGATTTAATTACCTCCACACACCATGTAGGCCACTATTTTCCTCCTTTCACAACAGCTGGTTACATCTGGCGAAGAGAGGTTTTGGCTTTTAGCCTTTTCCATGGCATTTGCTTGAAAGATTTAAAGTTTGCTCCGTACCATGCAGGGGCTGATATGCCAATAGCATTTGGCATATGTTTTATGCAATCTACTCAAATGCCACCGCCAGTAGGGAGAGGGGGAGGATACCACGTGAATTTGCTTTGAAAGTTTTAAATCACCTGAAATCTACTCCACACAGCAGGAAGGAAGCCAAAGATCAAGGAACTTTGGATTTACAATAGCCAATTTGCAGCCTTGATATACTAGTCATACACTTCACAAAGAAAATCCTCTGTAGCATTGTCCCATTTAAAAGGTACACTTGAACTTTCATTCATTGCAGAAATTGATATTGACTAAAAAATCATCTAATGAATCTTCCAGTCATTCAGGCATCTTAGACTTCAACCACAACTTGATCAATTCAGTACCCTCTCTTCTGATATCTTGGAGTTTTTCCTTTCTTTCTTTTGCCGACTTTCCTAGTTTCAATTATTTCTTTGAAGTTCCTCTTCAATATCTTTAGTTGTATTGTATGGCCAACAATGTTCACAAGACGATCAATCAATAAATTTGACAATTTCCCTTGGTTCATTGCTAGTATTGCTACTTTAGCAAGCTTCTATTTGACAAGTGCAAACAATCATCTTTTTGCTCCTTATGATGACCAATCTTTCTCTTGAATGTTTATCATAGTTGGGTACAATTCTGCAACACTCTTTTCCATCTCTTGGAAAAATCTTTCCAGCATTGAATCTTTAGGCCTCCATATATTGTCTTCCTTAGGAGCTGATGATAAGAGTTTCTTTCTTTTTTTTAATAGTCCCCGTATCACACAAGATTATCCTTAGATCTAACAAGCACACCCTTTGGTTCTCATTCATCCTTAACTGTAGAATTCTCGACAGAATTCTTGTGTGATACCTCTATAGTAATAGATGCCTCTTCATTGTTACTAATTCTCTTATAGTTGTCAATTTTACATAGCCCCAAATCCAAAGGTAGAGCCTTGACTTTGGATCACTTCATTTACCAATGAACAACCATTTAAATATTCTGAAATTCTCTCAGTGAACCAAATCACCAATAAAATCAATCCACGAGCATGAGCCAGGTCGGGCCCTAAAGTGGGTCCGACTAAAAAAAAATTCATTTTCATGCAACTGACCTCTGAAATGCCTCAAGAACCTTAAATATACCTCTGGAATCGATCGACATCATTTTTGAATCATCAAACTGAGTTTTGCAACTTTCAAGCACTTACGCCACATTTTTCGCATTTAATCGCGAAGACGTAATTTTCAAACCTGTTAAAACACCTGTTTGGACCTCGCCATCTGACAGGCGTGTACTCTGATATACAAGCATGAACTCTACCAAACATTTTTTCAAGATGAATCCTGAGAAAAGAGATTTTAATTGTCAAATATGACCAACTGGCTTTGTCGACACTGCGGACCTGATGAAGTCAATGCGCAGGCAACTCATGATGCCTTTCTTAAAAATATCCAACGATCTCCGTAGACCTTCAAATCTGAGGCATAAGTACCTTGAAGTACATATCGAAACTTATAAAACTCAGTTCGACCAAAAGACTGACTGGGTGCGAATGGTGCGCTCATGAAAATAGCTACATTAACTGATATAGCAATGAAAGTACAGAAGACTGAAAAAGATGGCTCAAAAAACCCTTTTGAAAACCGATCAAATGGATTGGCAGGAGCTTGAAACTGGAAACATAGCTTGTCATTTATACCAACAATAACCTGGAAGAAATACTCTGATATGACATTCATTGAGGTAACTTTTACACTTATGCAAAACAGGGCTCCGACTAGGTGCTGAAACAGGGACTTGTCAAACAACACCAACTGCAAACGGATTGAGCTTTGAAAACTGAGCAAATGGATTCATAAGGACTTGAAATTTTGCAAGCTAACTCACATTTATGCATACAATTCAATCCATTTTAAAATTATTCATGACGATCAACAAGGAAAAAGATATAAGCACTCAAGGTAGGCTACTCAATAAAATCTACATATGTGCCTAAAATGCACTTTCAGCTCACCCCTTGAAATGGGTACCTGATAAACTTATCCAAACTGAAATTTGAAAGTTGCACATCACTGCATAGGTCAAATGAAAGGTTTACAACAAGTTTCCAAAGCCTTACCCTTTGAAAATCAAGTGGCTCCATTTTATCCTCTCTCAAACTAGGCCATTCAAACTGGCTTATTTTATGATCATTTGGAAATGTAGAGAAATTTTTTGAAAAGGGCCTCTAAACTTGACTCAAATTTAATGAGTCCCAATAGTATGCAGGTCATGTGTTTATCTGGTTTACTTGAGTTGCATGTTATGCGTTTGTGAAATTAACTATTAAATCTTAATGTATTTAAGTAGTTAATGTGTTTTATTTACATATTTAAATAAATGGATTAAAATTAATTGGGACCCCTTAGTGTTATAAATTGTTAAATCAATTTGTTCAATGCAGTAAATTAGGGAATTTGATTAATTGTTATTTTAAATTGTGAAATTAAAGCATGTGTATGCATTTTTGGAAAAAAAAAGGATTAAATAGAAATTGGAAATATATATATATATATATATATATATATATATATATCCCACCCATTGACTTTTTAAATGGGAATTTTGATTTTAGAAATTCGGAAAAATAAATTCATTTTAGGAAAAAAGTTGTTTTGAAAAGTGCTTTAAGATGAAATTATGTGATAATTGGTTGAAAGGATTTTAACCTAAAATAAATATTTTTGGTAAAACTTTTCTATTTAACCTGTGGATTCATGGGAATGAGGGAGGAGAAAATTGGGAATACAAATTTGGATTTTTAATTTGGAAAGTTAATTCAGGTAGGAATTTGATTTGTGTTTTGTTTAATTAAAAAAAATAGGAAATGGAATTTCTTTGTGTATTCATGTTGAACCATTGTTTTGCTTGCTTGAATTTGTGCTTTTAAATCTGCATGAGTATACAAATCCAACTGATTAAACATATTTGGGGGTTTAAATTTTATTAGTTTCCATTTTTCCAATTTGGGGAAAAATGAATTGGCTAGAAAAGTTTTGATGAAACTTCAATTTGATCTCCAATTTCTGGTTAATTATAGTTTTGATTCATGTTTTACTTCCATTTAGTTATGTTTGGGAGTAGTTATTTTGTTTCAAAAAAATCTCCCTGGCAAGTTGTTATGCTGGCAAAATTTTAAAAAATATATATATTCTATCTCCATTTATTAACTCAGAAATTTTCTAAGTTTACTTTGTATTGGGGGATTTGTTTTAAAAAAAAAGGAGGATTGAAAAATTTTAATTTAAATTTACTGTTATTATTATGACTCAGAAAATTTTTTTGTTAATTTTCTGAGTCTGCTTGTTTGCTGGGAACTTTGGGTTTTTTAAAAAAAAATTAAAAGAAAATGTTATAAAAAAAATTAATTAAAAATTAAATTATTATTTATTTATGTGGTGCATAGGGGAGCCCCAGGCTCAACCCCAAGCACCACAATGGGGAGCGTTGTCCCCATGATTGGGGAGCGATGTCCCCATAGTTGGGCAACATTGTCCCCATACCGTGGGGAGTGCTACAACCCACTCATGTGGGCTAGCCCCCACATGGGCAGCAACACTATATGGTGCTTAAAGTTTTACTTAATTAAGTTTTTTTTTAATTTTGTTTTAATTAATATTTAATTTAATAAATATTATTTTATTAATATATATATATATAAATTTGTGGATTAAATAATATGTTATTTGGGGAATTTTGAAAATGAAAAATGAAAAAAATAGTTATAGTTGAGAATTTAATAATATTTTTATTTTGGAGAAATATAAATATTAGTAGTATAAATATATAAATTAATTTATATTTTTATATGTATTAGAAAATATGTATAATTATATAAATGAAATTTTGGTGTTTAGTTTATTATGTAATGGTTATTTATATGATGTAAATTGAAATTAAGGTGAACTAGAAAACCTTGGTCGATTGGCTTTTTAAACGAAATGGAAATCATTGTCAATCTAGATTAGCAAATATACATGTTTAATTACTGTATTCGCATTTATTTTCAAAACTGCAAGTCTTTGGCCAGATTATTAAATGTTGTCATGTGGTGGTTTTCATGGTTGTTCATGTCTTGTGTTAGGGATTTGTCAGTTGGTTTACATTGTGTAAGGGCTTGTTTGGCCAAGTGGTTTTCTGTTGTTTTGAACTCCGTGTACAATTTTATGTGTATACCTTGGTTTTGGGAGTTCGTTTGGTTTTTGGTTAAGTGTCATAAGGAATAGTGGCTTTCGATTGGGGGTCACGCCCAAAGTGGTAAGCAAGGTAACCCATCGAAAATTTTCTTAAGTGATAACTTAATAATACATTAGGGGGCTTGGTAGATGAAAATACTAAGTAAAATAATTATGCCTCGCTCATGATTGAGTGCTAGTACAGACTCAGGATACAGTGAGAAGGCCTGGAATGACAAACCAACAACCTTGTCCTCACAAAAGGATTGTTTGGGTCCACATGAGACTTGGATGGGGCCGAAGGTTCAGGAGAGGTTACCAAGGTAACCCAAGATTGGGGTCGAGACCTATGGAGGCCTGCCAGGGTAACCGTACCAAGCTATGTGATGACACTCTTCCCTTACGGTCACCAGTATGTAGTCTTGTTGATTTCACCTGATTTTGATGTGGAGTCATGTTCTGCGAGTGTTACTTCATGTGTGCCTATCCGATGTTGTGAGTTCGACCATGTGTGTGTGCATACCTAGAGGTTCATAGTGGGTCTTAATTCTATCTCCTAGCATGGCAGGGTGGTTCTTTTTGAGCCACATGGTCAGGTGGTAGTGCCAATTTCCATCGGGTGTGTTCGTCCCTTCTTACGGGAGTTGGTTTCATAGGTGTTCTAGTTGCACTTGGATTCAAGCATTTTGTTATCTAGTTGGATCCCATTTGTCATGGATCATTATTTTTATATCATGGACCTTTTATGGTCAGTTGTAATTTTTAAATTGTATGCCTTCATGGAAAGATGTAAATTGTAATGTAACATTATCTGATTTTGTAACTTAGTGATTATTGGAATGCAATGTAATTTCTACCCTATGATGCAAACAATGCATGTATAAAAATTTAATGTAATACATATGTTTCATTTGAATATTAGATGTAATGAAATGGTTTGATTTCTAAGGAATGAACTAAGACATGTTATCGATATTTTATTCTATGGGATAAATTAAATGTTGATTTAGTGTAATTATGTTATTAAGTTTAATCAACTTAATTGGATTAATTAATGTTAAGTAATGTTAGTGGTAACCTAGTTAACCAAGTTGGGAAACCCTTTACGTGTTAAGTCTTCCATTGTGCAATCTAAACTTATTAAGGTTTAAAAAACAAATTATTTACACGGTTTTCTAGTGTTTTAGTTTTATCCCTTCGAGGTTTCCTGGTAGGGCGTTACAATCTACCCAACAAAAGGTGACAAATATCCATAGGCATAATATCACATGAGACTTCATCATGATAATTCCCAATTTTTAATTTCACCAAATATTTCTCACTTACTAACAGCTTATGATCATCCTGAATCCATTATATCTGATAAGGCTTAGGGTGTTTCAATATTTCCAAATTCAACTTATTCACCACTTCTTCTGAAACAAGATTATTTGAACTACCACTAGCAATAACAACTTTACAACACTTATCGGGTATCTTACACCTGGTCTTGAACAAATTCCTCATTTGCAAGGGCTCCTCATCTCCTCTGGTATGACACAAATCTCTCCTCATCATTAACAGTTCTCCATCTTCTGGTTTTTTAGTTGATCCGGAGAGGCTTTCTTCTACCAATACTGTCCTCCCAGTGTTTTTTTCCTCTTACATTCGAAATCACGATGTCCTTCTCCTCCACACTTATAGAAAGTTCCTCTAAACACTCTCTTATCTTGTCTTCTATCATCTTTTCCAAATTTTTCACTCCAATAGCCATCTGGTTCTCTCCTCCAGTAGAAATTTATATCATCCTTCCGGTATGAATTACCTTCTTTGCTTACTTCCTTGTCCTTGTTATGATCCATACAGGTTCCTCTTCCTCCTTGAAATCTTCCTTCGAAAAACCTTCCACCTCTATCCCTCTGTCTCTCTGCTCATGTCTTTTGTTTAGCTTCTCTTCTGCTTTCAGGGCATACTGGTAAGCTTCTTCAACACTCTACAATTTGATCAAATTGAGTTCATCTTGTATAGACATCCGCAATCCATTCAAATATCTTGGAACTTGTTCAACCTCATCATCAACATGTCTAGATCTGATTTTCAACTTGTAGAATGCTTCAATATACTCCTTTACACTAGATTCCTTCTGCTTCAGATTATGCAACTTCTAAAATAGATTCACTTGATAATCAGCTGGCATAAATTTTGATTTTAACATAGCAACCATCCGATCCCATGTTTTGATCTTCTCTTTACCTCTTCTCTATCTATCAACCTACGAATTCTCCCACCAAAGAGATGCATGACCTTTCGATCAGGTACAACCATACTTCACCTTTCTTTCTTCTATGGTGTTCTCAAAATCAAAATATTTCTCCATTTCTAAGATCCAATTCATCAATTTATTTGAGTCCAACTTTCCATCATATTTCGGTGGGGTAAAAAGTGGTTTAGTGTTCACCCTAATCGAAACCCTTAAGAAAACTTTCTTCATCTGGAACAATCGTTGGAGGGTTTACCTATTCTATCGGGGCTTCTTCTCCTTCATCTTCACTCACATCTTCAATATGTCAGCCTCTTCTCTGGGTTGTCTCAACGGATTCCAACTGGGCTGCAATCCCTCACAACATTTCCATCACAACGGGGTCATCATTCCCACGCACTCCACCATTCCTATCTCCTCTTTGTGCCATCTTCATGTCAGTCCTCTGCAGCTGCAGGTCGGATCCACAGTCCGCCACCCTACAATAAAATTCTCTAGAAACACAATCTCCAAAATGAAAGCTCTCTCTAATACCACTTGGTGCAGTCACCGATTAGGAGGGACCTCAAAGAGATCAGTATGAACCGATCAGCAAGAGTAAACACAACAAAAACACAAGGATATGATGGAGGTAGTGCAGAACTAAATGAATTGAATTATGAAAACTTATTATGAACAACCGGTAACATACGAGATACAAGATTAGGCTCACTGGTCTGTTACAAACATGCTCAATTACAAAACACGTCACGACTGGGACCTTAAAACTCTTGATCTAGCTTATATGTTCTATATTTTCTCTGATCTGCATTCTAATTCTCAATTGCAATGATTTATACGATCCAAGGAGATCCAATCAGCCCAAAAGGATCAAATGCCAAAGAACAAGACCAACAAGGTCGGCCTCCACCAAAGAGATTCCTCTAGAAAATCCAAAGGATGAAGTGCAGATAAAAGGGAAGGTCAGACACACACCAAGGAATATTGAAATCAACACTCAGGGCTCTGCAAGATATGGAAGGGATCCGGTAGATTCACCAAAGAAAATAGGTCCAACTAGTTCTAGTGCCAGAATACTGTCTCAGAAACCAGAATCGATAACTTTCCGCAAAATGATCCAAATGCTCCACGGTTTAGGAATAAGGAAGATGATAAAGTCCTCAAGCAAAATCCAACTCCTCAAGATCCAATGAGATAATGCCAGAAAATGCATAATGAAATGTTGAAAGTGTAAAACAGAAAGGAAATATTTTTGGTTGATGCAAGATTGCCAAGAATTGGGGATGCTCTTGCATTAATTACAGTCAAGCAAACATTCAAAATCATGACACGAGGAAACCCTGTGTCAGATTCAGGGGAAATACTCAAGATCACTCTTATGATATCTCCCATTCTCATGGTCATGACATGTGTTGACCTAGACCTACTGCTCCTCACTACAACACCATACCAAGTGGTCCATATACAAGCTATAACTATGTCCCTCCTCCATATGAACACATCTATGATCAATATCCAATCCAATCACACCTAAATCTTCAAAAAGAGGCAAATTTGGCATTTGCCAAAGTCCAATAATACTTGGATCTTCCACTAGCAATAACTTGCACATTTTAAGGAATTTTGGAAAACTTTAAAAGACTATTTGGGCTTTTTTTCAGTGCTCTTTCCATTCATACTAAATTTTTGGTCATCTAACAAAATTGATTTTTTATATTTATTGCTACTAGATTTAGCAAGCCAAATCATTGTTAGTGGGTGTATGTGCTTTGAATGGAAAATGTCTAGTACTATACAATAAGGCCAAAAGGTTATAGTTTAGTGGGTGGCAGGGTTGCTATTGGATTTTTGGGAAAACTCAACTAAGATTGAATTTTTAAAACATTCCTAGAGGAACATGGACTTATTTGCTAATGCAATTCCACTTGTGATGATATTTATTGACCATTTAGGAAAGTACATATAATACCTAAGGACTTGGTGAGACTGTTGAACACTATGAGACAAGCTAGAACTCAAGCCAAAAGGGGGGTCCTTATTTTTTTAATATAAAAATGGGTCATGTTGTGTAAGGCACAATAGTTCTCCCCTTGATGCAATCACTTCTCTGTCTTAGATCTATAACTTGATTAAAAAATTATTCAAAAATTATTGTAGACTAAAGATAATAACATGAAAAGAATATACAACTCATAATAATTATTCACTAAAATTTTAATTACATAATATACATACAACATAAATATGTATATACAATATCTACATCTAACAAGCAAGCATTTATAAAGTTAGTTCATAGCCAATTTATTGTAGGTTACAATCAGTGCACACTTAATGTCCCTCCTTTGAAAAACCATCACTATAAGATGTTGTCACCACTTATAAATCATGACTAGAGGGAATTAGTTTATATAAACTATCTATCCCATTCAATTTAGATAACTAATGGTGTAATTAATGGGTGACTATCACCAAGTGGCAAAAATTTTAGTAACTAAAATAATTAGCTCAAGAACTCCCACGATTTCATCTCCTACATTAAAGTAACCTTCAACAAACTATAAATGAAAGAATATTCCTCAAGCATGGAAAGGCCACATGGTATAATTTCTATTAAGAACAAAAGCACCTAGGATATAGCTATTGTTGATAATTAGAAATAGATGGTGTATTCTTGTAAGGTCACTAGGGTTCTATTTAGAATATTAGTAAATTGTTGTTGAGTATTTACTTACTGTATGTAGCATAGTTTTATTTTTTTAAATATTATTTACATAATTCTCCCCTTCATTCAAAATTTTGAGCCTCTTGGTTTAAAGTTAATTTATATGAAAATAAAATTTAATATATTAAATCGCTAAGAAACTTAACAACCTAACTATCAAAATGTTTTTGGTATCATGCAAGATTGTAAAGATTCCAAGATGCTACTACATCAAACATCCAAGTAATTTTTTGGTAGATAGTATAACCATCCCTTTGACTTGAAGAACTAAACTATAATGTTCCCTTCTACCAAATTAGATACCTCTTGGAATCATCACCTATGTTTTATTTCACTTCTAGCCTCTTCTTGGAATAGAAATTATCCTCCTTTTCCAATTGATTCTCATTCTATTTTCCTTGGTTCTTGAAGGTTTAGTGGTCTTGTTCCATTTGAAATCATCATTACTCTTTCCACCATTTGTATCACCTTTTGTTGCATTAGACATAAATCATTAAAAATAAAAATAAATTTAAGGGAAGAAAATTTCTCATAAGCACTTTCTTTTTCTCTATATTATCTCATTTAGGCATTTTTTTCAATTCCTCATTTAGATTATTCTCTTTTTGACATCATAATATAACTTCATATTTACATATGCAACCAAAACCCAAACATATAGTTGTAACACTAAACTATTGCATCTCTTTCATTATATATCTATTGATATCTCAAGCTATTTCATTCATAATAATAGTCTTCCATTTCTTTGGATACCAAATCCTTTTTATTCTAAGATGGTGTGTCTCCCTCCCTTTCTCCATATAAAATATAGTTTCCTTTTTTTCATAAAAACTTCTCAATATCCTCTTTCCTTTTCTATATATTGTTCGCTTGATGAATTTTATGAAGTTCGCTATCTTGAATAATTTCTACTTACTTCATTCAAATATACTCAAGGAATTCTATTCATTCATACTACATGTTAGCTACAAAAGCATCCTTCCCAAGATGAAGAGCATCTATTTCATTTTGAATTCATTCTTGCAATACATATCTATTATCGTTTAATATTTCTTCTTCATCTCATACATATTTCAACATTCTCTTCATGTCTTCTTTAGCCAATGTTGATTCCTTGATCACTTTTTCCTTTGTCATTAAACAAACTTCAAATCTTCCTTGAAATTTTGTTTTCCTAATCTTAACTCTTCTACCAAACTGATGTAGGTGAAACTTAATAAATCTACAATTTATCGAAGTATACTTTATTTTGTATTATCCTTAGAAATTTAGATAATTACAACAATGGAGATATAGAGAGACATAATAATGTTCACTATAACCAAATTGCCTATAAAAATAAATATTCTTAGATTACATGAATAACTAGAAAAAATCAGAGTAGATATAACAATGAGAAAGTGAAAAATAATACAATATAATCCTAACCCTTTATTTTCACTAAACTCCTCTACATTATTGTCAACCTTTCCTATGACATGAATTATTCGTCTTGCCCATTAAAAAATTATTGTTTTTCTTCTTCTAAAGAAATCTTCATACAAAGTTTCCATTCTAACATCTTAGTATTCTTTGATATCAAATTTAGTTTTACACTACTGTATCTTAGATTTAATAAATTGGCTAACTAATTTAGATAAAAAAAAATATAGCATTTTGATGAGAATAAAATAAAAAGAATTCATAACTCACAATAACTATCCATTAAAAAATAGAGTAATAACATAAGATTTGTACAACATAATTATGTATATGCAAACTTTATATCTAAAAAGAATATATTGCTAAATTAATTTCATATCTAAGAAATCATAGGCTATAGTCAATATGCAACAAATGCCCCTTAATCAAAAACAAATGCCCCTTTGAAAAAATTATCACTAAAATATGTTGTCAATGCTAAATAATTGAGAGTGGAGGGGATTGGTTTGTATAAAATAACCATTCCCTTTAATGCATGTAATTTCTAGTATAAGTAGCAAGCAATTAACACAAGGTTTTTTCATTAAAACAATAAACTCGAGACTTGTCCCATAATTTTATCTTTTACATTAAAGTCATCCCTAATGAACTAGAAATGGAAGAGTTCAACTCAAGAATCGAATAACAAGAATATAGTTGTTGTTGACAATTAGAAATATGTGTATTCGTGTAACCACCAGTATTCTATTGAAATTATTACTAAATGTTGCTAACTATGTACTTACCATATGTTTATAGAGTGGTTTTCTTTTATAGAAGATTCTCTATGTCACTCTTTCTCAATATCTCTCTCCATCCTACCTAACTTTATTTTACACGTATTCCTATCTTCCTTACTATGTAGAGATCTTACAACGCCCCTCCACTTTATTAAAAAACCATCATAGATATTTCCTATACCTCAACACTTCATTACTTTTTCTTTTTCTTACACCTAGCCCTTACCTAGTCATATTACATAAATTCCTCAATACTCTCCCACATATTTATAATACTTTTGTCCTTACCTCACTTGTCTGTCTTAGAGTAGACATTTTTATCTTACTATATTATTATGTGACAATAAACATTATATCTTAATACCATGTAGTATCCCAATTCTATTTCCCAATCCCATTATAATATCCTTATTCATTTAAATACCACCATAATTAATTAAATAATTTATATTATTTAGTTAAATAGGTTAATAATTATCAATTTTTTATAAATAAATATATAAAACATATACTAATTACCTCACTTATTTTGGAGACCACTAATGAACCCCCATAATATAAATTATTTAAATAACACCATAATTAATTAAATAATTTATATTATTTAGTTAAATAGGTTAATAACTATCAAAAAAAATTATAAATAAATATATAAAAAATATACTAATTACCTCACTTATTTTGGAGACCACTAATGATCCCCCATAATACTTCTTGAATCTTCTTTGTTAGATAAGATTATCCACTCATTTGAATCAACCTCTATTGTTTATTGATGGTTAAATACTCATAATTCATATGCTTGTACAAAAATATATAAATCAACTCTCATCCTTCATCAAATTGTGCATGAATTGTCATTCTACAAGCACATTTTTTGATTTGACGAGTAACCTACACCGCTTTAAATCAAACATTCAATATCATATCTAACGCATCTACAGTTTTTATTCAATAATAGTTTTTTATTTGTTTTTGTTTTATATTTTCATTCTGTATTTCTCTATTTGAGGCATTCTTAGGTTTAGAGTAGGAATCTTATATTTTCATTAATTTCAAATTATTCATCTTAAATTTAGGGTGCACATTATAGCAGTCCCATCAAGACTTTGTCCATTCTCTAATTTTACTTTTGCATATTTTTTATAGCTTATTTTGGTAGCATTTTCATATAGAATTTATGTCAATTTTTTGTTAGTCACTTGCATTTGAAGGAACTTTCACATACATCACACCTCATGGTAGGATCTAAAAGGTGTCAAAGAATATAAATCCATATAAATTATGTTTGATTTTAATAAAAATAGACGTAGGCAAAAAAATCCTAGCAAGATAATACAACCATTGTGTAAGTATGATACAAGATGTATAGAAAATTTCATTTGTTTCTAAAAAATACTTCCATTTTTTTTCAAATGAAAAGTAAAATAAAGAAAAAATAAATTAAAAACAAGACTTGTAGGCTAAGGTAAATATGGTACTCCATAGTGAAGAACCACATAAAATACTGAAAGGGGGAGGGGGTGAATCAATATTTTAGCATAAAATAAAACTCTTGAATACATAAAATTGAAAACAAGATAATTAGAGAGACAGACAAATTTCAATCACGTGGAAAACCCTTTCAAGTAAAAAACCACGGTTTACTAATATGCAAAAGAATGGGCACCAACCCAATTACTCTAAAGAGCTTCAACTCTAACTTCTCAAGGCTCCAACATTTATTAGAAATGAAGCATCAACTTCTGACTTCAAAACTCCAATAACACACAGTAAGGCTTCAACCTTCACAAAAGATTATCAGATTTGAGAAACAATACAGCTCTTGATAGTTGTTGACTTTCTCCATTTCATACCTGCATACTCTCTTTTTCAAAAACTCTGAATTTTCATCAGAAGAAACATTTACAACTATCCATATATTAAATTCTTCATATTTCAGCTAAGAACAAATCATCTCAGCAATTTTCAATTCACTGGACATAGTTAGAATAACAATGTTGCCTCCCTTTTAAAAAAAAAAGAAATTCTATAGTTCGATGTAAAGAAGATGACACCAACATAATCATTCAATTGTTGAACAACAAAACAATAAGTATTCATAACCTTTCATGATTGATCCAACACTAAATTCCTAACATCAGATTCAACTGTATTCGAACAAAGAATACTTTCTTAACTTACCGAACCTTCCAGACACACATCTTTTTAAGCAAGTCACTCCAATCACCAGACTTAAATGCACTAGGATTCATGCATATATTTTATCTTTTGCGTTGATATACTTTAATAAAACAATGATAGTTATCTACACAATACCTAGGTTCAACATATTCTATTGCAGAAATAGCATCTTCACCTCGTTGAACACATAGTCATAGTAGTACTTTCAACGATACTTCATAAAAAATCAATCCCCTTGCTCAAACAAAACACACTAAAAAAATGAAGCAATTATCCGCACATCACCAGTCTCTAAAATGATTTTTTTGCATTATAATATTATCACCAAACAACCTCTAAAGCACTGAAAAGAGTTTTATCTTCTGCCAAAAAACATTTCAAATCCACACAAATATATGATTCAGAACGCCTAAGTGTTTAGAGCTTAAGATGTATTCAACAAAAAGAATAACGTTTCTAATAGCTAGAACAAATTGACCTCTATCTTCCACACACCACGTAAAAAAAAATACCTAGAAGAAATCGTTCAGCCTAAAGGCAGAAATGATATAATTTGATCATTTGAAAACCACAACAAAAACGCATTCTACCACCTGAATTTATCACCTGCATTTTTTAAAGAAGAATGCCACATACACAGAAATAAGGAAACTGATCAAAGAAAATCTTCTACAGAGAACAAAAGAAAATGGATCACTCAAAAGGATACTCTCTAGGTGACAAACGTAGAAGAATATAACCTGGCAACCCAGAAAAATAATTGTCAAACCACACGGAGGCATTACAAGTTGAAGATGCTTCGAAGCAAAGTATATTCGAGTGGAAAATAACTATCCACCTATCGAATCACCAAGTTTATAACCTGAAGACACTAACAGCTGAAAAAGAGACAACAAAGACTTGGTTGCATAAGCAAGATCGCATACTAACAGCTGCACAATAAGTGACATCGATAACAAAACACATTCGCTACAATCTCCCCCTTTTTGACATTGATGGAAACCCCCTGAAATAAACTGCATCATAGAACTCCTCTTGTACGCTACTCCCCCTATCATTTATGGGAATAAAAAATGGACTAAGAGACCAAAGACTAATCTGAAACATACTCGCCATGTCTTGTTGCTCCCCCTTTGACATCAATAACTGATTCGATACTTCATATCAGAGAGTAACCAATAAACCTGATCCTGGGCATGAAATGGAACAATAAACACTCCCCTTGAATTCAATCTTGCAAATCAATGTTGAAGTGAAATCACTCCAAATTTTTGCCTTGGATATTCAAATGTCTCTCTGGCAAGCGGTTTGGTTAAAATATCAGCTACCTGTTCATTAGAACACACTTATTCCAGCTTGGCAATCTAATTAGCAACTTGTTCTTGTAAATAATGATATTTAATAGGAATATGCTTAGTATGAGAGTGCAAAACTGGATTTTTTGAAATATCAATAGCACTTGTATTATCACACAAAATAGAAATAGGTTCAACATACTCAATCTTGAAGTTCTACAAGGTGTGTTTCATCCAAATAACCTGTGTACAGCATGAGACAACTGCAATATATTCCGCTTCAGCTGTGGATAATGAGATAGAAGCCTAGTTTTTGCTTAGCCATGAAACAAGGCAACCACCAACAAAGAAGGAACCTCCCCAATCTACATCAGTATAAGCAATTAGTGTAAAATCATGATGTTTGGGATACCATAAGCCAAAACTCATTGTACCCTTAAGATATCTGAAAATTCTCTTTAGAGCTTGCACATGTTTCCTTAAGAAAGGCCTGAAATATTAAAACATAACCAGCTACCTGCATAATGTCATGTCTTGTAGTTGTGATATACAATAAACTGCCTACCATAAACCTGTAAAAAGTTTGATTAATGTTAGGAGATTCATCATGTTTACTAATCTTGCATCCTATTTCCATAGGTGTACTAACTGGATTGCAATCCTCCATTCTGAATCTTTTAAACATCTCTCTGATGTACTTTGTTTGAGAGATAAAGATACCATTTGATAAATGTTGAATTCGAAGACCCAAAAAGTAAGACAACTCACCCAACATAGACATTTCAAACTCTTTGCTCATACCTACACAATCACTACCAAATATTAGATCATCCACGTAAACAACAACAACCAAAATGTTGTTACCTTATTCCTTCACATACATATTGTTGTCTGGAACACCTTTTATGAAGCCTTGTTGCCACAACTACTTATCTAGCCTGTCATACCAAGCTCGTGGAGCCTGTTTAAGACCATATAGTGCCTTTTTCAACTTGCAAACATAATCAAGTTTGTCAATCAACACAAATCCATCAGGTTGTTCAATATAGACTTCTTCACTCTAATTACCATTAAGAAATGTAGATTTAACATCCATTTGAAACACTTTGAATCCTTTATATGAAGCACAAGCAAGAAAGATTCTAATGGCTTCTAAACGTGCTACAAGTACAAAAGTCTCATCATAATCCACACCCTCTATTTGAGCATATCCTTTACACACTAAACGTGCTTTTTTTTTACCACTTGACCTTCCTCATTTAGTTTGTTTCTATAGACCCACTTCATGCCTATGACATTCATGTCTTTGGGTCTTGGCACAAGCTCCCATGTATCACTTTTTTGAATCTGCTCCAACTTTTCTTTTATTGTAGCTATCCAGTGCTTATCTTTGAAGCTACTTCTTCAAAACATTTAGGTTCAAACATTGAGAGAAAAGAAATATCTTCATCTTCAAAATAATTAACATTCCTTCTAGTAGCTCGAGTCCTATTTTTAGGTAAAATCTCATCCACAAACTTAGGAGTTTTGAAAGTAGTCTTACCATGATCACTCTTTGAATCATGTTCAAAATGTATACCTATTGTTCCATCTTGAATACTAGAAGAGGAAATAGTATTTACTACTTCTGGTTGACCATTTTTAGAACTACTTTGAGTAGTACCATTTTCTATCCCAGCTTGTGATTGTGAAGATGTATATTGAACAACATGTTTGGCTTCTTCCTTTTGAACACTGTGATGCCATTACCATTCTCAGCTGAAGTGTTAGTAATCTCATGAACCTTAACATTAACACTTTCTACAATCTTATGTAATGTTTTATTGAAACACCTATAATCCTTTCTTTTTTATGAGTAGCCTAAGAAAATGCCTTCATCTGATCTAGGATCAAACTTACCTAGATTATCATCATCTCTTTTGATGTAACAAGGACTACCAAAATTTTTAAAATACTTAATAGTTGTTGGTTTTCCTTTCCATGGTTCATAAGGTGTCTTGTTATATTTAACTCTTAACAAATCTTTGTTTTGTATATACATAGTTGTATGGACAACTTCTCTCCAAAAATCATCACTAAGTTTGGCTTCATTCATCATGCTACGAGCCATTTCCTAAACTGTCATGTTCATCCTCTCTACAATACCATTTTGTTGAGGAGTTCTATGTGCTGAAACCTGTCTTTTAATTCCATTTTGCTCGCAAAAACTCACAAACTCATTAGATGTAAATTCACCATCATTGTCAGAATGCAAACATTTAAAGTTCAAATCTACTTCATTCTCAAGTAAAGCTTTAAATTCTTTAAATTTTTCTAAGTCTTCAAACTTTTCTTTCAAAAAGGTCACCCATGTCATGGGAGTAAAATAATCTATTAACAACATAAAATACTTTTCACCTTGCAAGCTTGTTGTCCTATTTGGTCCACATAGGTCAGTATGGAATAACTCGAGTGGTATTGAACTGGATAAGTCCTTATACTTAAAACTAGTTCTAGTTTGCTTCCCCATCTGACAATTTTTACAAACAATATAAGCTGGTTTCTCAAGTTGTGGAATGTCTCTTACAAATTCCTTCTTGTTGATTTTAACTAGATTTTTTAAATTCATATGCCCAAGTCTCCTATGCCACAACCAAGATTCATCAAACTGACTTAAAAAACACATCTCACTGTTAGAATCATCAAGAATATATAGATTATTTGCTACCCTAGTAGCATTTCCAATAATTTTTTCCCTTTTTCTTATAGTGCAACAATTCGAGTTAAAAGCAAGATCATATCCTTGATCACACAATTGACTGACACTTAACATATTATGTTCCACCACTTTAACATATTGAACATTTTCAACTTTTCTTTCACCATCATTCAAAACAAGAGTGCCTATACCTGCAACTCTTGCAGAATGATGCAGAGGTGGGGGTAGCATCAATCAACATACAAGTTATACTTAAATGATTTCAAGGTGCATTCCAATTACACCACTTAGATACATTGCTTCTTTGGTCTATTTCACATGTCATCTAAACTTTAGAAATTAAATATAATATTGGCCTGATCATGGCCTCTCACTATGGATTTTGATTGCACACAAGTCATCATTACATCAAGCAACACAACAATGTATTATTTTATTAAACCCTCATGACAAAATTTACTATGAAAATACACACAAAAACATCCATATCTTTCCCAGATGATCAAATAACCCAAATCCCTTTGTAGGAAACTTGTGCGTAAATGTGAAGAAGACTCTCACCAAGTTTTAGCCTTTTGGGATGATGCAATACAAAGATATAGTTTTCTCAATGCTTGCTAGAAACCTTAGTTTTATCACAAACCTACTCTCACCAAAAAATTCATAACTCATTCAAAACTTAATGAAATTGGATCAGATAAAAAGAAAATGAAACTAGACTCATTTCTCCACATTTTCTCATTGGTTTCAAACCATTATTGTATCATACCAATCTGTACCATACGTTTCTTTCATACCGTTAAAGGAAAAATCAATCATTCAAGACAACTTGTACCATAAAATGGCATAACTTTTACAAATCCCAATGAAAATTGATGAGACCAATTGAAAATGGAATTAGATTCACATAAATAACTTCTCTAACCATTTTCAGATCATTACATAAAATATACAATTAATACAAGCCAAGAGAACATTCTGCAACATGAGAAAAATTCAGAAATATTGCACAAAAATAAGGGTTTCTTCTTTGCATTTCATCTCCAACCTTCTCCAACCTTCAACAACCATATAATTAGAGTTGGAAGATACATTTATGCCTTTTCAAACCAAAATAATTAGTTTCAACTAACTTTTAAATGACTTGACCCTTAACCTTCCACATACAACCAAAAATGCAAAGTTGCATGACAATATTTGACAAACATGACAACTTTTACAATATTTGCCATATAGCCCACAAATGACCTCCTAGGACTCAAACTCAATACAAATAAGTTAAAAATGTTCTAAAATACCTTATTACATTATCAAAACACAATAATAAAGCAAAATTTACAAAATTCCCTCATGGAGGCATAAAATCCTTCAGGTGATCCTGCACCATACTCCTAGCCAAAAAAATAAATTCAAAGCCCTCTTGAATTGAGGGTAACAAAAGGTATCCACGTATTAATTCTCATCCTTTATGTCTTCTATGATCTTCCCATTCACCTTGGATTTCATCTTGAACTTTGGTGCTCTTTTTTTTACAATCTCAACAAGAACTATGTATACTCCTTCATTACTCTTCCTCCTTTTTGGTGTGCATATTATCTCTTCATCTTTGGTCCTCACTTTTGCCATTTAATTCTCTTCCTTCAAATTTTCTGCCTTGTTAGGATCACAAACATATAAAGTGCAAAAAAATTGAAAAGCCATTATTCTCCTTGAAAATCAATGAAGAAAACATCATACCATCATACCTTTGAGACCAACTTTGATCCTCCAAAATCAAGTGATCCTTGACCTTAACCAAATCAGCTTTTGTCACCAATTCAATATCATCTTCCACTAAAATCAGATCAAGCTTCATACCTCTTGTTTCAACATCTTCATGGTTTGTCATGGCTGCATCCTTCATGGGTTTGTCTTCCTCTATCATCATCTTAGCTTTCTTGGCTTGTCCAACTCCAACCTTGCTATTCCATTCTTGCTTAATGGTTGCATATGTTGTCCATAAATCTTCATCATCATCATTGACTGTTGTCCTTGCTTGTTTTCTTCTTTGAACAATCTTCATAATTGGCCATGATACCATTTTCTTTATTGTCAAGTGCCAACTTTGCTGCAGCATCTCAATTATTTTGTCCAACTCTTCCATGTCTTTTCTCATTTGTTCCAAAGCTTGCCTTATTTCTCTTATCTCCTTCTCAAACTCTATTTTCCTCATCTTTTCCTCTTTCCTCTTATTTTTTTGTTTCTTCTTTGATGAACCCTCACCTTGCAAATATCTCTTCAACTAATCCATTCCTTCCTTCAGCAAGTCCCTTTAACCTTGCTTCCACTTTGTCTTTGACTCACCTAGGTCTCTTCTCTTTTCCCCTACCTAGTCTTTTGGCAGCCAAGTTCTCTCTTCTCAACCTGCACAAGAAAACACACAAAACTCCAAAACTTCTTCACTTGCCCAGATCTTTGGGCTTTGATATCAATTTGATGCAAAGGTGGGGGTAACATCAATCAACATACAAGTTATACTTAAATGAATTCAAGGTGCATTCCAATTACACCACTTGGATACATTGTTTCTTTGGTCTATTTCACACATGTCATCTAAACTTGAAAAAAGGAAATATAATATTGGCTTGATCATGGCCTCTCACTATGGATTTTGATGGCACACAAGTCATAATTACATCAAGCAACTCAACAATGTATTATTTTATTAAACCCTCATGACAACATTTACTATGAAAAGACACACAAAAACATTCATATCTTTCCCAAATGATCAAATAACCCAAATTCATTTGTAAGATACTTGTGCAGAAATGTAAAGAATAATCTCACCCAGTTTGAGCCTTTTGGGATGATGCAATACAAAGATATAGTTTTCTTAATGCTTGCTGGAAACCCTAGTTTTATCATAGACCTGCTCTCACCAAAAATGTCATAACTCATTCAAAACTTAATGAAACTGGATCAGATAAAAATGAAATAAAAACTAAACTCATTTCTCTATATTTTCCCATTGGTTTAAAACCATTATTGTATCATACCAATCCATACCATACATTTCTTTTAGACTGTTACAGGAAAAATCAATCATTCAAGACAACCTGTACCGAAAATGGCATAACTTTTCCAAATCCCAATGAAAGTTGATGAGACCAATTTCAAATGGAAGTATATTGACATAAATAACTTCTCCAAATAGTTTCATATTATTACATAAAATATACAATTCATACAATCTAAGAGAACATTCTGCAACATGAGAAAAAATCATAAATATTACACAAAAAGCATAAATCTTTGTATTTCATCTCCAACCTTCAACAACCATGGAATTAGAGTTGGAGGCCACATTTATGCCTTTTCCAATAAAAAATAATCATTTACAACTAAATTTTAAATGACTTTACCCTTCACCTTCCACATACAACCAAAAATGCAAAGTTGCATGACAATATTTGACAAACATGACAACTTTTACAATATTTGCCATATAGCCCACAAATGACCTCCTAGGACTCAAACTCAATACAAATAAGTTCAAAATGGTCTAAAAGACCAAATTACATTATCAAAACACAATAATAAAGAAAAATTTACAAAATTGCCTCATGGAAGCATAAAGTCCATCAAGTGCTTCTACACCACAGAAGAACTACCTCCAAACCTGACTTTACCTCTGTAGACATATAAAAATGACCACTTTCTTCAGTGAATATTTAATATTCATTTTACTCTCATTCCTCTATTTAATTAAATTAAATTTAATTAAATTATCCACATTCACTTATTTGATTAAATAAGTTATTCAATTTATTTAATTAAATTCACTTAGGCCTTTCATATCATTTAATTGAATAAATCACTTTATTTAATTAAATCCCCTTTCTACTCTTTTTAATTAAATTTACATTTAATTAAATTGTTCACTTCAAATAAATAAATCTAATTTATTTAAAACCCCCACTTGCATTTTCCTACATCTCCCACTTGCCTCTCTAAACCCCCTTCTAGATTCTTCTAATCCCTTCTAAATTAACCTAACCCATCTACTAAATATTGTCACATCCCTAATCAAAGGAAGGTCACTTCTCAAAACCCTTAAAGTCTTCAATAACCATTGAAGGTTTTATGTCTTCAACAAGTTAACCTTGAAAGTCTTCCAAACTATTAATGGTTAACTCAACCCTTGTGGCATGATTAGAGACTTTCTCTCTAACTCAACCCTCATCTAACCTAAGGGTCTCATCAAGCATTGATGGCTTTAACCTTGGTTATTTCTTTAACCCTTGCACAAGAGTTTATCCTTTGGGTAAAAGCTTTATCCAATGGATAATCCTAACCTAACCTTAACCCTTACCTCCTAAGGTAACCATGAGGTCTTCTCAAACATTTAATGCTTCTTACATCCCCTCTCAAGTAGTCTCTTATTGACAATTGTCACCATTTCATTGGTGTGAATTGAGTGCATGGATTGATAACTTTCAATCCTGGCCTTTGCTAAGATTATCCAATCTTGACCCTTCATTGCCCTATTTTCCCTATAAATAGAGCCATTCTTCTATCATTCTAGAATCCAAGTCTTTAGCATCACACTTATAGGAATTTTACTAAGCATTTAATCTCTCTTTGAATAGAAATAATCTAATAAACATTTTAGAAGCATTTCTATCATCATAAATAATCATATTAAGCTAGTATATCATGTTAGGATAGTTCTTTTGCTAATATTCTCATCTTATCATCATATACATGCTAGTTTAATTCATATTTGTTAATATCATGCATATTTAGGATTGAATTCATGTTAGATTGATCAAAGCATCCCTCATTCCCATGATTGTCATCCCTAAGTCACTTTGCTCAGTGATTTGAGCGCAAAGGCATTGGCTTAAGGGGTCTTGTGAGATAGAGAACGATGGAACATCCCTTGGGAATTTGAGCTATTCCATATAGCTCCATAACTTGCACCAAGAGTCCCATTGGTGTGTGGACAAGTCCCGAATACGCATTTTCCGTTTCATTGCACCACTTTTTCTGCACACATTTCTGGCGCCCACCGTGGGCCATAACCCCATTGAATATCTATTTTGATGACTCATTTTGAGTACCCATGTTTATGACCCATTTTGAGAACCCATTTTTATAACGCATTTTGATGACCCATGTTTAATATGCATTTTGAGAACTCATTTTTATGACCCATTTTTATCTCATTTGATAACTCATTTTTAGTACCTATTTTGATGACTTATTGTTATGACCTATTTTGAGTACCCATTTTTATGACCCATTTTTAGTACACAATTTTATGACTAATTTTGATAACCTATTATTATGACCTATTTTGATAACCCATTTTGAGTGCCCATTTTTACGACCTATTTTGATAACCCATTTTATTGACCTATTTTGAGTACTAAAAATGGGTCATCAAAATGGATATTTAAAAATAGGTCAAAAAATGGGTACTCAAAATGGGTACTAAAAATGACTCCTCAAAGTGGGTCGTAAAAATAAGTCATCAAAATGGGTATATAAATAGTTCATTAAAATGAGTCATAAAAATGGGTATTAGAAATGTCCAAGGGGTTGAGCTTAACTGGCTAAAACACTGGGTTCTCACTGTGGAGACCCAAGTTCAACTCCCAATAGGGACATCTAAAGCGAAATTCTAAGCTGTGACTCTTGGTCTTCCATAGGATGGGGAAGGTCTTGGGGTCAATCTAATGGAACTCTAAGCTGTGTCTTGGCCTTCTATAGGATGAGAAGGTCTTGGGGTCAATCTAATCAAACATAATAATAATAATTCAAAGATATGTAATGGGGATGGGGCCCCCTACTGTGTCCCCACTAGTTCATAGCTCCAGTCAAAAGCTATTCAAGCTTCGGCCAATTACCAATCAAAAAACAAAATGGGTATTAGAAATGGATCATTAAAATAGGTACCCATTTTTATGACATATTTTGATTACCCACTTTTATGACTCATTTTTAGTACCCATTTTTATGACCCACTTTGAATATCCATTTTTATGTCCCATTTTTAATGGCCTATTTTATGATCCATTTTTAAGGCCCATTTTTATGACCTATTTTGAGTACCCATTTTTTATGACCCATTTTTTGTGCCCATTTTTATGAATATTTTGATTACCATTTTTTATGACCAACTTTGTGTACCTATTTTGAGTTCCATTTGAGTACCTATTTTGGCAGCCTATTTTTATGACCCATTTTATGACTCTTTTTTATGACCCATTTTAATGACTTTTATGACCCTTTTTAGTGCCTATTTTTGTCACCTATTTTAAGTATCAATTTTTAGTACCCATTTTAATAACCCATTTTGAGTACTTATTTTTATGACCTCTTTTGAGTACTCATTTTTGTGCCTCATTTTTAATACCCAAAATATGTCATAAAAATAGACAATCAAATCATAAAAATAGATCATAAAAATGGGTTATAAAAATAGATACTAAAAATTGAGCATGAAAATAGGTAATAAAATTAGGTACTCAAAATTGGTCATCAAAATAGATAGTAAAAATGAGTATAAAAAAGGGGTAATTAAATTAGGTCATAAAAAATAGGTACTAAAAACAGGTCATCAAAATGAGTACTAAAAATGTCTCCACCAAAAAAATAAAATAATACAATGTGTGACATATTTTTAAATAATATTATAATTTAGCGAAAATGTGAATCACAAATTTTCCTGCGATAAAATATGCTCCCACGCAGAGCGATGAGGAAGGAGAGTGGCAGGTGATTTTAGGGAAGAAAGGAAAGAGGCACTGGAATTCTCAAAAGCTTTTTTTAGATGTTGATGTCACACTTTTAGGAAATAATGGTGGTCCTCTTCTGAGCGACACCAAATATGCGTGTTTATGGGTAACTAGAATCCTGATCTAGATCGAGAACAATCACTGCATTGTATAGGAACTGCATCACGATCATAATCCCCATCCCAATTTGCATCTCCCCATTCTATGTTCTTCGATCTATGCAATGCTATGAATGAAGAAAGCATGGGTTATTTCTCCCCTTCCTTTGTGGGCTCTATTAGTGCTCGCACTCCATATGAATCTGCATATGCGGTCTCGGTTTCCTCCACCATCTCTCCCCAACTCATCCGACATTGTCGATTACTCTATGAGAAAAGTCTATGATTACAGAAAGATTTTGAATGGTAGATGGTTAAATTCAAATTAGTGTGGCTTTCTGCAATCATGGTCCAATACACATTTGCAGCCGCAAAAGGATATCGTAGGGTGCTCGTCATAGCCCTAGGGTTTTTTCTAACCCTCCCATGAATTTCCACCCTAAGCAGTCAAATAAGGAAGATAAGATAGCTTTGCCTCCGATGTTAGCTAATTCCGGTCAAGTTGTAATGCCTGAGAAACAACAAGATAGGAAGGTCATTAAATTACATTCGGATCTCTTGCAAGATTATTGGAATTTTTATAACAATAAGGGTATTATTGCTTACTGGAACGGGAAAAATCAAACCTTTGATAAAATGAAAGAATGGTGGAAGGAGGAATTCTCTAATCAAGTAAGTATTTCTAAACCTAGGTTTTAACTTCTTTCTCATTACCTCTGCTAATTCGAATATCAAAAAGGAAATTTTGGTGTGTGAAGTAAAATTAATAGAAGGGTATGTTTTTCAATGTTTTGATTGGATGCCTAATTTCAACCCTAAAAACTTCAAGCCTAAGAAAGTTGTGAACTAGGTAAATATAGGCCCTTTGCCAGTAGAATTCCATTGTCCCAAAATTATGGATTTTATAGGATCGCATCTAGGAGTTTTCCTAGGAGTCGAAGGTATCTTGCATAAGGATATGGCAAAAGATATAAGACTTCTTTTACAATTTGATTCCAAAACCCCAAATTTGAACACCATTGAGTTAATATCTGAGAAGGGTAGTTGGTGTATATCTCCATCACTTTATGAAGGTGAAATTGATGCCTCTAATATCTTTATTCGAAACCCCCTTGGCAATGAGAAAATATCTGAAAGTATTACCTCCGCCTCCATCTCAGGGAGCAAAAATAAATTGAATTCTACAAAAGGGGTCTTGAATTTGATACCTGATGGATGGTCATCAACCTCTAGGGCAATTTCAAGGGTAGATAGTGTAAATGGTAGTCATAGCAAGTCTCACCTAAAAAACAAAGACAATCGGTCTTGGATAGCAGGGCAGAATTGCAAAAATTGTTGTTAGGAGCGGAGGAATTCAAAGAGGATGTGCAGGAGGAGCTGGAGTTATTGGATCAACAAGTTGTCCTAGAACAAAATGTAGTTAAGTACCCCAATCTAGATGAGATAGATGATATTGGATTAAGGATTGATTGCCTCTTTGAGCAGTTCATGGTTTTGGAAGAGGTTTTAGGAGAAAAAGATCGCGAAGGGGATCAACCAATAGATGGTGGTGAAGGGACTATAGGAGAAGGTAAGTTGGGGATAGGTTTTTTTTTACAAGGCAAGACTAACCCATATTGTGGTTTGTCCTTGAAAAAGAGAGGAAGGAAATCTACAATCTAGCTTAGAAACATTGATGGAGAAGCAGTAGGACAAGCCAAAATAACATCGATTCTAAATTTAGGGAAGGGGAAGTTCCTTCCCACTCAGCCATGAAAATCATTACGTGGAATGCAACTCATTCTAAAGCATTGCATCCTTACCTCAAAAGAGGAATTAAATTTAGTTTAGGAAACTAAGTTAAGCCAAACTAAGATTGAAAATTTTCATAGAAGATTAGAATATCTAGATTGGGAAGCGATCCCTACAGAGGGAACCTCTAGGGGTCTGGGTATCATCTGGGACCCAAGGCAGATCTCAATTGATATCTTATCAAGCAATAAATTTTGGATGTGCTCCTTCATTAAACATTTTAGTTGTAATCTGACCCTCACCCTCTTCAATATCTATGGCCCCATCCCTACACATGAGAAGATAATAGTATGGAATGAAATAGGTTGGTTGTTAGCATCGCACCCAGAGTGAAATTGTGTTTTTGGGGGAGGGACTTCAATGCCATAGCAGAACTTTTAGAAAAAATTGGGGGTCTTAGGAGAGAACCCCAAGCTTTGATAGTTTAGTGTCATAAAATTGTGACCCTAGCAATTTTTTACTGCATTAGGGTCCTCGCACATGTGAACTCGAATCCTCTAGCCTGATCGGAGACCAGAGATTGCTCAACTTACATAAACAACTTCTTCCTTGGCCTCTTCATCACCCCGATCGCATTCTTCCCTAGAGAAAGGGGGTAGGATAGGGGCATGGTGCCATTGTTCCCCCTTGGATAGGGGCATGGTGCCCTTGTCCTCCTAGGACAGGGGCATGGTAACCCTATCCCTGCCCTATTTTGGGGCAGGACCCTTCCTAGAGCATGCATTGTGGGCTGTGACTCGGGTGGGAAAATCCCTCAATATCGGCCCATGATGAAATTCAAATCCATCAACATGTATTTAAGGGGGCATTCACTCTCTCATTTTCATAAGTGGGATGAGTGGGAAATTCACATGCGATCAAGCATTCAAGAGCATTCAAGCATTCAAGCAATCTTTTCTAGCATTGAGCATTCTCAAGTCTCCATTCAAGGCTAGGTGTTGCATTCAAGTCAAGGACTCAACCATTGAAGAGGAGATTGATTCCAACATTCAATTCCACACAAGCACTTCTATCAACATTGCTTCTACAACCTCCCTTGAGGTGATTTACAATTTAGTCT
Source organism: Cryptomeria japonica (assembly GCF_030272615.1). Taxonomy (NCBI): domain Eukaryota; kingdom Viridiplantae; phylum Streptophyta; class Pinopsida; order Cupressales; family Cupressaceae; genus Cryptomeria; species Cryptomeria japonica. The sequence continues at coordinate 168,068,723 of NC_081413.1, forward strand.
TTCATTTACATCTACTTGCAAGTACTTTCTTTCATTACTTGGTTAATTCCAAAATTGGGGTTTGACCTAAAGGCAAACCCCCAATCCCAACCCATTTTCCTATCTTTTATGTGTGTAGGTTGCAGGTGCACAACTTCATCCCATATTTCGATCTCAAGTTATAATCGATTCTTTGTCACTTTTGCACTACATAATTCAATCAATTTCCTTTCTAAATCAAACAAGGAAGAGGGGATCAACTTAGCATTCCCAATTCGTTCAGAATTCAATCTACCATCTTTGTGTGGGGAGATTGGATCTAGTGAATTATCTTCTCCCCCTTCCTAATGTAATGGTGAAAAATGTTTGAATGGTAATCAATAGTGAAACTCTCATCTCTCTTTGAGGGAAAGGGTAGTTTTCCTCTTGATTTATCATTCACCATTTTCCCACCATTACATTTTGGTGAACCCGATGTCTTGCATACGTTTCTTTGAACAACATTGCATATTTTTCATTTACATTTTTCAAATTTCTACAAACTTAGTGGTTAAATCATTAAAAACCCTAGTTTTTTGAAATTAAAATTGAACTTGTGATTTGTAAAAATTGCTTGTGGTTATCTTAGATCTCAAAATTGCTTTGTTTGTCAAATTCAATTTCCTCATTGTCTTGTTCAATTTACAATTAAAATTTACAAAATTAAGAGGTTACTTGTTAAAACCCTAATTTTAAAAAATCATCTTGAACTTGTGCAAAAAATTGGATTTCAATTTAATTTTCAGATTTCTAATTGTTCTTAGATTTGTTTTCAATCCTACAATTCAAAATTTCAAATTCCCCCCTTTTTCTTAAAATTCAAATTTTAAAATTAAGTGGTTAGGTCATCAAACCCTAATTTTAAAATTAAATGGATTTTGTGTGAATTTCAAGTCAATTTCAGTTACATTCAGATTTATAAATATTTTCCAAGGTGTCCCTATCCATTAGGTTTGACCCTTTTCAAAATTCCAATTTAATTCCTCTTTTTCTTCAAAACCCTAATAGGGTCCTATTTTCACATTTGTGCCTTCATTTCGCCCATCTAGAGATCATAAAATTCGCCAATTTTTTGGGGTTAGCTTTAAAATCATCGTAATATACATCCCTAGAAATTTCAAAAAAAGTTGGTCGGACCATGTGCATTCTCGCCACGATCCTCGGTTTTTTTCCAGAAATTTTAGGAGACTGTTATGACTGTATTTAATAGCCTAAATCCGGAAGATTGGCTTATTTTATCAATTTTTGAACCCTCTAGAATCGGAAATACCTTCAAAATTCAACATTTCAAATTTCAAGAAAAATTTTAAAATTAAGAGGTTAATTATAGTTTGCCTTGATTTTTAAAATTTTAATTTTAAAATTAAGTGGTATTCCCTTAGCCCTAATTTTAAAATTCCAATTTCCTTTCTTTTTTGGAAATTGTGTCATCCCCTTCCTCCAACAAAGTTCAAATTGTGTAATCATTATTTTCTTGAATTTCGCATTGCTCAATTTTGTAAGCTTTGTTATACAATTCAAAATTCAAATTTTCCCTCTAGTGCATGAGTTTTACCACTATTAATCCTACCTATCCTATCCCCGTTAGATGAAGCATTAGAATTAAGGCTTCCCAAGGTTTAATTACCAAGGAGATGGAGCCTACTTTGGGTGACTTCTTTAATGAGGATCATGCTAATTCTTCCCATCCTAATCATGTGCCTATTCACCCCATTGATGGATCCCATGATGAAGAAGAAGCTTTAACTAGGGTTTCTTTAGATCAACTTTCTACATTGGCCAATCAATTTGATAGCTTTCAACAATGGATGTCCCAAGAATACCCTAATAGTGAAGCTCTTCCATTAATTGAAGGCCTTAAACACATGCTTCAAAGTGATAAGAATGGAATTGACATATTGTGTGGCATTGCATATATTGTTGATTCTAATGTCATGCCTATCAAGAGTTGTGTCGAAACCCTAGGTTACTCACAACCTTCAACACAAGTCAATTTCTCTATTCCTTTGAATAATCCTATGGCCAGTATTCATCCTTTCACATCTAACATCATGGCTACTTCAACTCAAAATGCCATTCCTACAACCATAGGTCATGGGGGTAATCCCTCTTCTTCATTTAATCCTCCATCGATACCTATGTCTTCGATGAGTGTTCCTATTATTCCTCAACCAATCAGTGTGACACAAGGGGGCAATTCCTTCAACAACTTTATACCTCCTTTAAGTGTCCCTTTTCCTACCCAATCATCACCAATGCCTACTTATCATAATGTCTCACCACCTTATTCTTAGTCCATGCCTTCTTTCAACAACATCACACCACCTTCTCAATCACCTATGTCTAACATTAATTCTTCTACTAAAATGACAATTAATAGTCTTGCTCAAACTATGTCTTCCTTACAACAACAAATTGCTTCCATGAGTCAATCCAAGTTTAGTGTGCCCACCTTTGATGTTGTGAGCCCACTTTCTCTTGATATTGTTAAAGTCATGCCACCTAAACATGTTGAGATCCCTCAATTGGAAGTCTATAATCGAAAAGGTGATCCTCTTATGCATGTCAAACCATTTTAAACCTTGTGTACTGATTTTGCTTATGATCAATGATTGCTTGCAAAAAAATTTACAAGAACGCTAAGAAATAAGGCCTTACAATGGTATTGCTCTTTGCCTTCTTATTCTATCACTTCCTTTCAACAACTAGCAAATGCTTTCATCCAACAATTTCAAAACAACATTGGTCCTAAAATCACTTTGACTAATTTAATGCATTGTAAACAAGGTGATAAAGAAAAAGTGATTGATTTCATTGGTAGATATAAGCATTTGTGTGCTCAAATTTCTTTTAATGTGCCTAATAATGATATTAAAAAAAATCATTTCTAATTGACAAAAAGATATCAAGGAAAAGATTCTTTTTTCTGAGTTTACTTCCTTTCTACAGTTGTGTGTAACACTCCACAATTGTCAACTGGTTGTGAGTCAAATGGAGCAATCTACTCATATGGCTCTAAGTGATAAGGGGGAGAGTGTTCAACAATCGTTTGTGAAGTTAAAACCAACAAAAAGATTCATCAAGTTCAATGATCCAATCAACAACAACCATGTGAATGCTACAACAGGTGTGCCTTCTATTTAAAAGAATTTCCAAAGAGAAAGACAGTTTACTCCTTTGAATGAATCTTTACATAGTATTATGTCTCAGTTGTTGCATATAAATGTTATCAAACTTCCTCCTATAAAATAAATTGATCCTTCCAAACTTGCATCTCCTTATTTTGATAACAATTCCTTTTGCCAATTTCATCATCAACCTTGTCATGATACTGAGAAATATTTTGCATTGAAAAATAAGGTTCAAGACTTGATTGATAATAATACTATATCTGTGGCAAGTGTGAATGATAAAGGGAATAAATCAGTTGCTCCTCCTAATCAAAATCTTAAGATTTTCACTGATCCCTTGCTATCTCATACCTCTAACGTTATTGAGATTGTGCCTAATTCTCTCACTTCTAAAGAATTAACCTCTATGGCTCCAAACATGGTTAATATCGTAGAAACACAAGATGTGCCTAAGGATCCTTATATTACATTTGAACCTGGTGAGACCATTAGAGAACCTGATGGTCCTTTATACATAGTTGCAAAGGTTAAGGATATCCCTTGTCGTGGTGCCCTTATTGATCCCTCTTGGATGGTTAATGTCATAACTGAAGAGTATATTTTCACTTTACGATTGCATAAACCACTATATGATACTTTTAATGTGGTTGCAAAGTTATTTTTTGGCTTCTCTTGTCCTACCATTGGTTCTATCACTCTTCCTATTGAAGTTCATGCTAAATCCATGGATGTTGACTTTGTTATCATACCTTCTTTTGAGCAATTCTGTGTGAAGTTGGGTTATCATTAGCTATCTTCCATGAAGGCTATTGCTTCTCCAATCCACAAGTGTCTTAAATTTCCTCACAATGGATAAATCATAACCATGAACCATAGCTTATTTCCTCCATCTGAAAGAAACCCCGGTGTTCCTATTGATCTCTTTTGGCCTAAACAATTTCAATCTCTTCCATCAAGGAGCAATGCTCTTTTTCAATCTTATAAAAAATGGAAGAATGATATGATCTTTCCCTTAAGTCAACCTAGATCTCCAACACTTAGCATTCCTATTATTCTTCAAGATGAGCTTCTTCCTCTCTCAATTAGAACTAATCTCCCTCCTAAGGAATATTCTCCACCTACCTCTATGAATGTGACTTTACCTTCTCTTAAGGAGAACAACAATATTCCTCCTAAGGTTAGACCTATACCTCCTCCTCATGATGGGCCTGGTCTCCTTCCTACACCTAATATTCCTCCTAAGGTTATACCTATACCTCCTCCTCAAGATGGCCCTGGTCTCCTTCCTACACCTAATATTCCTCCTTTCTATGGCATAGTTCCACCTCCTACCTCCTATCAAGAGAAGAAGCCAACTTCTCCACTTGTTCAACCAAAAAGACCTCAACCTAAACCTTCCACTATGAAGGAGAGAAACATTCCTACTTGTTCAAGTGTTCCTCCTTCTTCTCAGCCTTCCACTAAGACTCGACAGAATCGTTGTGTGAGAGAACGCTGACAAAGACATCATGTTCGAGCTCATGAAGCTATCCCTCAAAATACTCAATCTCCTAAGACTCCAACAGTTGACATGATTCCCTTTTCTCCTAAGCAATATGTTCAACCTACATCTTCAAATCATAAGTTGCATAAAACATGTGATGGTTTTACTCCTATTTGTGTTCTTACTCCTCTTTCTTTAAACTTTGATGAAGAAATGGGTGAAAATGTTATTCATAATGGCAATACAACTACTAATGCTTCTAATAGTGAGTATGAATATGTTGATGTGGACAAGAATTTATCAGATGATTTTTTATAAACCCTAAACCTAGCTCCTAGAATCGAACAAAGTGACTTACAACATGAGCATAGTCCTTTGTTTGGATATTGTTATAGCTCCATCTGTTGTGCTCGATGTTGCTCCTCTAGCATGTTGCTTGCCTTCCCAAAATAGTGATCAGCAAGATCGGGAGGTGGATTTTGTGCTAGATTAGTAATATTATCACTGTAGATCTTTCTCTCTCTCCTTTCTTTCTCTTTTGTGACCATTCTTCTATGTGTATCCCTGTTCTTCTACTATTCCCTTAATGTCTACTTGGGGACGATGCAAAGCATTGAGATCTTTTCTTGGTCTCTTTCATGTTGACTCAAAAGACATCCTCTCTTTCCTTTCTTCTAAGGTAGTATCCTTCTTTGGGCAATGAAGATTATTATATGCATATACATACATGATATACATGAGTTATCATACAACATACTGACCCCGAGGAAAGCGACACTACCTCGTATTTTGTGTTCATTATCCTTGGATTTATTCCTCGATTGGGAGATAAATCCTTGCGTTAGCATGATCCTTCCTTCTCTCTCTTGGGTGTATCCTACCATAAAACAATAGCTCCTAATAAGGTGCATGTGATCGCTTTAACGTGGGCGCATACACTCCGCTCACACTTTCCTTCTTGTGATACTTAGAATTACTTAGTGAACTTTGTTATTTTTTGTAATATTTTGTATCCTTGCTTTCATGACTCATAGTGAAGGGAACTTTGCTACTTGCAGTCATGGTTCTCCCCTTCTCGATCTTCCCTTTTACTTTGTTGATTGAATTCATAAGATCCTAAGTCCACCAGGGGCTTGTCGCATCTTGCCTCCTTGACATGGTGAAAGTATTTTCAATCTTGTTTCCTTGTACTTTACTGACAATATTGGTATATGCTTATACTCCCGCTAAAGTGGGGGCTAAATGTAGTGTCATAAAATTGTAACCCTAGAAATTTTTTACTGCATTAGGGTCCTCACACATGCGAAGTCAAATCCTCTATCCTAATCAAAGACTGGAGATTGCTCGGCTTGCAGAAACAGCTTCTTCCTTGGCCTTTGCATCACCCCAACCGTATTCTACCCTAGAGAAAGGGGGTAGGACAGGGGCGTGGCGCCACTCCCCCCCCTTGGACAGGGGTGTGGTTCCCTTGTCCTCCTAGGACAGGGGCGTGGTGCCCTTGTCCCTACCATATTTTGGGGCAGGACCCTTCCTAGAGCATGCATTATGGGTTATGCCTCGAGAAGGAAACTCCCCTGATGTCGGCCTATGACGAAATTCAAATCCACCAACATGTATTTAAGGGGGCATTCGCTCTCTCATTTGCGTAAGTGGGATGAGTGGGAAATTCACAATCGATCAAGCATTCAAGAGCATTCAAGTATTCTTTTCTAGCATTGAGCATTCTCAAGTCTCCATTTAAGGCTAGGTGTTGCATTCAAGTCAAGGATTCAACCATTGAAGAGGAGATTGATTCCAACACTCAATTCCACACAAGCACTTCTATCAACATTGCTACTACAACCTCCCTTGAGGTGATTCACAATTTAGTCTTTCATTTACATCTACTTTCAAGTACTTTCTTTCATTACTTGGTTAATTCCAAAACTAGGGTTTGACCTAAAGGGAAACCCCCAATCCCAACCCATTTTCCTATCTTTTTTGTGTGTAGGTTGCAGGTGCACACCTTCATCCCATATTCCAATCTCAAGTTGTAATAGATTCTTTGTCACTTTTGCAATGCATAATTCAATCAATTTCCTTTCTAAATCAAACAAGGAAGAGGGGATCAACTTAGCATTCCCAATTCATTTAGAATTCAATCTACCATCTTTCTGTGGAGAGATTGGATCTAGTGAATTATCTTCTCCCCTTTCCTAATGTAATGGTGAAAAGTGCTTGAATGGTAATCAATAGTGAAACTCTCATCTCTCTTTGAGGGAAATGGTAGTTTTCCTCTTGATCTATCATTCACCATTTTCCCACCATTACAGATAGATTTTAGGGATTGGATCAATTATCACAATATGATAGACATCAATACTGATAATGGTTCCTTCACTTGGAAAAATAGAAGACTGGGGTTCTGCAATATTGTTAAGAAATTGGATAGGTTCCTCTTCAAAGGAAATATCTTGGATTTTCATTACCTTCTTAAGGCTTCCATCCTCCCCATTTCAGGCTTTGATCATTTCCCGGTCCAACTAACCATTGAGGAGGACTTAAAACCTAAGAGGTGCCCTTTCAAATTTGAAAAAATATGGATCAAAAATGAATCTTTTCTAGAGAATGTAGAAAGATGGTGGAAAGAGGTGGATGTCTTGGGATCAAAACTATTGTTTTGTAACCAAAATTAAATATATAAAGAGAAAACTACTCCAATGGAATAAGGATATATTTGGTGATATCTTTTCCTCTAAGAAGGATATAGAATCTGACTTGGCCCTTCTAAATGATAAAATCATTAGAGAAGGAATGGATCAAGATAGCTACTTGAAAGAAAAGGAGATACTCCTAAAATAAGAAGATATCTTGTCTAAGGAAGAAATATTTTCGAGGCAGAAATCCAAAGCACCATGGATTACAGAAGGAGACCAAAATACCAAATTCTTTCATGCCTCTGCAAAGCTCAGAAATAGGATTAACAAAATCATCCATATTAGGGGTGAATTTGGGTTCATATTAACTAAACCTAGGGATATTGCAGCTGAAGCGGTATCTTTCTTTCAAAGGTTGATAAGTAATGAGATGACCTCTGATTTAACAACTCAATCCATCCTACTTACTAACATCCCCCAATTAATTACTGACAACCAAAACAACTTATTAATCCAGAAATTCACCAAACAAGAAATAGAGGAGGCTTTATTTCAGCTCCATCCAGATAACGCCCCTAGCCCAGATGGATTGCCTGCATACTTTTTTCAAGCTTTTTGGCACTTCATAGGTGATGAGTTGGTAAAATCCCTAGAAGGGGCCAGAAGCTCAGGTAGATTCCTTAAAGAAATAAATAACACCTTCTTAGCACTTATCCCCAAAAAGGAGAATATGGACAGTATGTGTGACCTTAGACCCATATCACTCTGCAATACTATATATAAGGTTTTCTCAAAGGCATTGGCCAATCGACTTAAGCCTTTGCTATCAAATATCATATCAGAGGAGCAAACTGATTTAATTCTTGGAAGATCCATCTTCGATGGGGTATCATTGCTCAGGAGGCTATCCATTCTATCCAACACAACCACTAGCCTTGTATGTTGATGAAATTAAAAATTAAGAAATCAAACGACATTGTAAATTGAAGATTTGTATGTAAATGCTTAGAGGCTTTTGGTTTTAGTAGGTCATGGATTAATCTAATTTTTGAATGTATCTCAAGTCCCAAGGTCTCAATTTTAGTTAATGGAGATCTTGAAGGCTTCTTTGAAATCTTGCGATGTCTGAGACAAGGGGATCCACTATCCCCCTTCCTCTTTATCATCATGATAGAAGACTTAGGAAGGACCATTCAAAAAGCTCAGGAGTTGGGCAACATCTCGAGGATTAAAGTCACTAGCAATCTATGTAGTACCCCTACTCGTTGGAACTCATATTTTGTTCTTGTTATTCTCAGTGGATACATTATCATCATTTGTTATTCAAAATTATATAACATTGTTCCATGTTTTATCTGATTATGAGATGTATGATTTATTTGCAGTATTTCTGTACTTATGTTTTATGGCATTATATGGTTCATTGCTATGTACTGACGCTTTACTTCGTCTATGTATTGTGTGTTGTGTATCTGTGAGTGTATGGGATGCAAGGGGACGATTTTCCTTCACTCATCTCGGTGAGATAGGGAACGTCGTGATTCTCCTTCATCGGTGTGTATGTTGTAATTTCTATATATATATATATGCATGTGTGATCGGTGATGCAGGATGTTGCAGGTACAAGTACCGGGTAGGTACGGGGTATAGTCTCCACCTAGCTACACAGGTCTGAGCGTGCCTTATATTTTCTAATGGAAGTGAAGGAGATAGTAGTTGACCCTATTTTTAGTCAGTTACACTCGGGTGAGTGCCTTCAGTTAGTCGTTCTGTCAATTGGTTTGGTCTTCATATTTTATTGTTTGATCTTTATAAAAGTCGCATGATGCTTGCTCAGTTTGCGTGTCTAGTGTTCCCAATTATTGTATGTCATTGGTAATTGTTACATTTATTACGTCTATAAGAGTAAAGAGTAGTTTTGGTATTTGGAGGAAAAAGAGTCAAGTGATCTAGTGACTTAATATTGTTTATAAAGGACGAGTTAATATCTTGGTATGAGTTGATATGAATTTTATTAGCTTGTTAGCTCGATAGTTGCAATTTGATCATTTGAATATATGTAAGGACATTATACACACGAAGGGCAATAGTCACTTATAAGTAGTTATTGGAGTTAAGATAAGGTGATTGTATTATCAGTAGTTGATATCGCCCATCGGATTATTGTGTTTTTGGATTATGCATGTATATAGTTAGAATTATAAATATATTATATTTAATATGCTTTTCGAACAGGTAATATATATATATATATATATATATATATAATTCGATTGTTCGAATATAAATCTATATGAAAAAAGTCATTAGTTATAAGTATTTGAAATCAAAGTATATATTTATATATTTTTAAACGTAAAATTGCTATGAAGATTAATGTTTAAATATTATAATGAAAGTTATTAATTAATTATTAAAATATAATAATGAAATTATATTAAACCAAATAAAACAAATTTGATTTTATAGGAGGTGGCAGGGGTTATAGTTAGTAATAGGTAAACGGTGGTCGATGGTAATATCGACCACCCCCCTTAATATAGGGAGGGGTCGGTATTACCACCGACTACCCTCCTCCTTCTTAACCGCGTACTCCATCTTCCTCCATTCACACTGCAATCAGCGGGCAATGACACCTCTCGCCCCTCTCGTTGTTCAAAGTGATAAACAACCACTTCTCCACGTCCAAACTTTTCCACGAGCTGCAGTTCATTACATCTAATTGCAGATTGGCCGATTGGGGAGGGGAATAGACTGGCACGCAAGGTGAAGACTGAAACGTAAACCTTAGTTGACTCAAGACTTGGCAGATTAAACACACAATTCGCTGAATACAAACACATAAGTGTTTGATGTAATGTGCTGATCTCTCCATTCAGCCAATAATTGCTATAACCACGATCAAGGAGTGTAAAGAACTATAGATAACTGGAGATGGACTCATTACATGGAAAAACAAGAAGAGATGGAAGTAAAAGACTTTTAGTCGATAACTATTACTAAGCCCCAGACTTAGGAGAATTCATGGGTGATTTTTAGTATAAATAGGGGTGGGAGTAAAGAGGAAGGGGAGACAAGTCATTTTGGCATCCAAGGAAGGGCGGTGGATTGTAGAAAGAAGAATAGAGTTAGAGAGGATATTGTTGAAAGTATCAAGAGAGTTGTTTTTTTTGATAGAGTTGGGAAGTATTGGTGAAAAGGATCGCAAGCAAGGCGTATTTATCGGCGAAAGGGCATTGAGGTCTTGCATATTGATCAACATTTCAATAGGTCAGGAATTTCTTAGTTTACGATCATTATTATTTACAATCTCTGTTATATGTTATGTTTATTGTCTTGCTTATGAAATACTTATGGTTATGTTTTATTTATCGTTAGGGATTGTTAATTAAAATCATATAATAGAAGTTGTGATTACGTTATGACTATAGAAGTGGAATAGTGTTTAAGTTCAAATTGCACACTTGTTATTATATGGAAGAAATGTATGGTTGCGTTCAAAACCTATTTATTAAGATTTATTAGACGTAGCTCTAGGAGAGTCTAGGAAGTAATAGTTTACTGTTGATACGTTACAGAGATGGTACGTGTCAAACAAACAGCTCGCAAATCCGTAGCAGGATATGCTCATTACTTGAAAGTCAAGAAAGATTCTCTAACACCTGTCAAGCCTATTGTGGATGAAAACCCTATTGAAGAGAACCCAGCTCCTGAAGAGAGCAAAGAGATAGAAAAAGGTCCTACTCAAAGTCCAACTAAAGAAGTTATTGTTGAAAAAGGAAAAGAACCCAAGCTAGAGTGCTCACCAGAAAAGCCGATAGTTATAAGTTCTGACTCGTCGGAGGGGTATACCCCCTTAAGTGATAATGAGTCTATGGGGTACTTTCCCCTGAGTGAAAGCAAATTTGAAGGATATACTCCTTTAGATCATGTAGAGTCTGACGAGTGCACTTCTCCATTTTTTCCAGAAGAATGATGTAACACTCTAGTGTCAAAAAAAAAAAAAAAATTATTTCACCCTTAGTTGCATAGATTATGATGTTTTCCTTTAGGGTTCCTGACAGGGCATTACAATCTACCTGTTGTTACCCATTAGCAATCCATTGATGACACCCTTCTCTATGGGGATAGTAGACTAGTAGAAGCTAGGAACTTCAATCCCATTCTAGGCTAGTACTCTAGAGCATCTGGATAAGTGGTCAATGAGGAGATATTAAACCTGCTCTTTTTTAACACAGATGCTAGAAAATAGAAAGCCATCACCAAAGTGTTAGGATTTCAGCTAGGATCTTTACCTTGCAAATTTTTAGGCCTCCCAATGGGTAAGGGGCAGAGATCTTCCAACCTTTGATGACACATCTTATCTAAGATAGATCAAAAACTCCAAAACTGGAAAGGTAAATGGTTGTCAGCAACAGGAAGAGTTATCATGTTATGATCTATTCCATTTGCCCTCCCCAAATATTAGACGTCTTGTTTCCCTTTACGAGCGAGTGTTAAAAAAAATTAGATCAAAAACTCAGAACCTTTTTTTGGTAGGGGTTGATAGACAAGAAGAAATTCGCTTTGATAGCATGGGATAAGCTATGTCAACCTAAGGAGAAAGGGGGTTTAGGGCTCAAAAATCAAGCTTTCCAAAACAAGGCTTTAAGGGCCAAATTAATTTGAAAAATGTACAAGGAACCCCACAGAATATGGGTGAGAATTTTGTCAAGCAAATATCTAGATTCTAGGAATCCCACTAGAATTTTTAGAACTCAAAACCCGCCTAAAGGTTAAGAATTTGGAACTTCTTAGTCAGTTGTAGGGAGTTTTTCACCCAAGATATTTCATGGAATATTGGGAAAGGTGACCTGGCCTTATTTTGGGATGATTCGTGGGGTGGCTATGCATCAATACATAAGGTTTTGAATGACCAAATATTGAAAGATACATTGAAAACAAAGGTTGGTAGATTTGTGGTTGACTGCATTGTTAGTAATCCTAAGGACCTTGCTCTAGGCTGGAACTGGAAATCTTTAGTTGATTTGGTATTACAAAAAGAGAAATATAATAAACTTAAGGAAATCTTAAACCAAAGAAAGATCACACTCAACAAAAAGTATGATGCTCTCATTTAGTCCAAGACCCTGTCAGGAGAATACAAGGTCAAGGAAGGATACAATCTCATTTGCAACAAACTTTACCCCAACAAAATAGAGTTACCAATTGCTCTGTGTTGGGACAAGCTATGCCTCCCAAAAGTAGGATTCTTCTTATGGGCAGCAATGTGAAAGAGAGTTCTGACCTGAGATTGGTTCAAGAAATTAGGATATGCTAGTCCTAGTAGATGCCCTCTTGGCCTCAAGGTAGAAGAGATAATAAATCACTTTTTCTCAATTGCTATTACACTCACCATGTATGGGTTTGGTTGATAAACAAAATTAACTAGCAAACAACATTGCCTAATCTTTTGCTAGAGGTATTGGTAGGTTGGCCTACTCACCTTAAAACTGGTTTTTTTGGATTATTATGGATTATTGCTCCATCAATCTTTCTATGGGAAATATGGAAGGAAAGGAATAGGAGAATCTTTAAGGATATGGAAATGCCAGTAGAGCAGTTGTGGAACAAAATAAAGGCATTTATAACTAAAGTCACTAATTGTAAATTGAGGATCAAAAACTTCATCAATCTCAAATTCACATTAAGAGATGAGAAAATAAGGAAGAATTAGCAAGGCCTAATCATCCCCCCCTTTGTAGGTGCGGAAGGAATAAATGCAATAGTCTTGAGGAAAGTCTGCAAGTGGTCTCCTCTAGCTAAAGGGTGGCTCAACCTCAATTTTGATGGGGCTTCGAGAGGAAATCCTGGAATAGTGGGGATTGGGGGAGTCATCCATCTGTGGGATGGGGCGATTGTTGCTAGGTTTTCAAAACCTATTTGGACTTCATCCAATAATGAAGCTGAATTAGAATCACTTCCAGAAGGCTCTTACTTTGTAAAGACTTGGGAATTAAGAAACTGGAATTAGAAGGAAATTTGGCACTAACAATTAATGCCTTAAGATCGGGTAAAACCCCAAACTAGAGGCTAAATAATTTGGTTTCAAGAGCCTCTGAACTTCTAAAACATTTTAAATACACTACGATTAATCACATCTATATAGAAGGTAATCTATTAGCAGACTCCCTCGCTAATCAAGGCACCGATGGTATCTAGGAAGAAAGAGTAGGCATAGGATAATTCACTAACCAGGACCGAGTAGTCTTGGTTAGAATATAGTTCTTTTAGCGGATAGCTTGTAATCTTGTTCCTTACTTGTTGGCACTGCTCTGGTCTTCAGAGTCATATATGCAGACATACATTTGCATTTAGAGGTAAACAGATATATAGCTATAAACCTTATTCGTTGCCACCTTCGAGTAGGCTCCTAGTTTTCCTCTCTTTTATTAGCAATGATTATTAATAGGTCTAGAAAATCAAAATTTTCCCATATTAGTATTATCGCCTATGAATATAAATATATAGGTTCATATATCTCTCTTTATAAGCCATGTCACTAGTACATTTGGGCCTAATTTCCGACAGCTAATTGTCGGATTTGCAATGACCAAACGTCGGACTTCTGACCAACTTTACCGTCGAAAACTCATCGTCGGGCTTCCCGACGATGCCATTTGCATCGATCATCCGACAATGTAATGAACTCATCCGACGACAGCTATATTTGCACCCCTCACCACAAATATCGACAGATTTTCGTCAGATTTTTGATGGATGTTATGATTGCTCCTCGACGACCGTCCGACATGGAAGTGACGTCGGATATACAGCATCCTTGTTGAACGTTTCATTAGTTATCATCGGAATTCTGACGGCGAGAGATGATGTGGGTCAAACGACTTTGTCGTCAATGAATGAAAGCATTGAACGAGTTCTATTTTTAAAAATTGCATTAAACATTTATTATTTATTTGATTCAGTGTTATTTACAAAAAATGATTATCAATGATGTTTCCTTTCTCCAAGAATTGTCTAGGATCTTTCCGTCAGATAATATGTAACATCGAATGACTAAATCTTTTCTTTACAAATGCTTATTTTATTTATTTATTATCTGAGTGTGAATTAAAATTTATATCTGTATGAAAGCAGAACATACAATCTTTAGAGTTATGTGCAAGCAAATTTCCTAAAAGAAAGCAAGCAAGCATTATCTTGAATGACATGGAAACAAGCTCATCAGCTGCCTAGAAGAGAGCAATTGGAGAAAAGCAGAGGAAAGTGTTAAAGGGTGATAAATAGATAGAGAGTATGCAATACAAACAAACAATGTCTGGAGTGTCTGATGTGACGTCTCTAATTTATGTCCAGAGGGACTGACTAGTTTTGGAGTTCCTGCGAAACCTATTGGGCCACACTTTGGAGGAAATCAATGTGTTCATGCAAGGAGCACCTTTTTTCTATTATGAGAATGATGCTTTTGCACCGAAGGATATTTGGAAGTCAATATCCAAAAATTTCTATAGTGTGGAACTAGAGTTGGTAGACTCGAAGTAATTGTCAGCTTTCAGAAGACCAAAAGGTTATGTACACAATCTCCCAATAGAAGGGCAATTTCAAGCATTACCTCTCCCTCCCATGACTATTCAGGAAGCACTTCCTCAAACAAAGGACTATTGGCCTCCATGGGATCAAAGAAAAAAATTGAAGCATAGACTCTAGATGATGTGGTGGTGTCCTTCGTGAAGAAGTCTGCACTATAATTGAAAATTCACGAGGGAAACTGTAAGATAGTGAAGAGAAATACAATCATGAAAAGTGGGAAGAATGGATCTTGGTTTGGGTGGGGCCAAGTCAGGTGGCTCCTCTAGAGGTTGACGAGATAGAAATCATATTAGGATTTGAAAAAGATCACACTCGTGGAACTTTGTGTGCGAGTGATCGATTGCGGTGTTTGGGTAATGTATTCCAAATAGATACAGTTGCAACACTCACTTTTTGTGACAGTCTCAAGCACTTAGGACAGTCACTCCTTTCGTGGCCATTCTTCTTCACACAACACTCTCTAACATTAATTATGATGATAGTGTACCTCCTTAAACCTTCCACCAACACCTAACTCAATACCAAACTCTTTCCCAATCTCGCTAATGGACTAATTAACTCAACTCACTATGAAATTGTGACGCTCAATGCAAGGTTTAGGACAGTAGTAATTAGGATCTTCTAATTATTGTGGGGCCTAGCCAACATAGGGTTATATGAGACAGGGGTAAGTTCAATAGTGATTTCTCCTTCAATTCTTTATGAATGCTTCATTGCCTATTCACTTGGAATTGAATTGATTTTATAATTAAGAAATGAACTGCTTGGTCAGATGCCTCAAAGAAATGTGGTCTAATGAAATGCTATGATTGCAGGATATGCACAAACAATGTTTGTTGAAATGGATTTACAAAATTCCAACGAAATCTGATCGGTGGGTATAAATTCGAACCCTACAATGGCCAATAGCCTTTACCCTCTACAACCTTTGCTAGCATTCTTCCAGTATGTGCGAAAATGAGAGCTTGACAACTTTCTTTCATTTTTAGCTAGCTAAATTTTTCAAGAATTTTATCTCTAGATTTAATATTTCTTTTCTTGCATGAATCTATTAATTTTGAGATAACAGATCTTGCCTTCATGAATTGATCCTAGTTTATCCCTTTAACTCTGATTAATTTATTTAGAGTGTTTAGTTCCATTTTAATCCTTTCTTTTACAATTAAATATTATTAAAAAATTGTATTATTGTTCCAAATTTTGTGGATATTTAGGAGACACAAATAAAATAGAAATGTAATCATTCCATATTTTTGTAGGAGATATTGGAATGAGGCTAATAGGAAGAGTAGTAAACATGAGTCACAATGAGCACTTTAGAGTAAATCTAAACATTATAAGGAAGAGTAGCTTGGAAAAATAGAAGCGTAACTTATTTTCCAATATCCTAATAGAAAAATAGAAGATCCTAATTACTACTATCCTAAACCTTGCATTGACCGTCACAATTTCACAGTGAGTTGAGTTAATTAGTCCATTAAGGAGATTGGGAAAGAGTTTGGTATTGAGTTAGGTGTTGGTGGAAGGTTTAAGGAGGTACACTATCATCATAATTAATGTTAGAGAGTGTTGTGTGAAGAAGAATGGCCATGAAAGGAGTGACTGTCCTAAGTGCTTGAGACTATCACAAAAAGTGAGTGTTGCAGCAATG